>NC_060153.1:27400949-27407776 GCF_021292245.1 Micropterus dolomieu
CGATGAAATGTGTGCTGTTCTCACATTCTTCCTCTGTATGTACACATAAACAACAAGGCAGGGAAATATAAAAGGAATTTATTTTATTGTTTGGGTACATTATTGTTCAGTGTACATGTTCACATCTGAAACAAACTTTACGTGCTTGATAACTCTCCCACCCCGCAGACATCTACACGCCAATACCGATTTATATTCATAGCGGCAAGTGCTATGTAGCTCCACATAGGGGACACAGGAAGTGACATATAGCACATTCATGCGGCGTCGGAAACGCGTAGGAAATTCACAGCCGCACCGGCAGAGCTCCAGAATGTGCGACTCGGCCGGCTCACGCGCGGACGCGCTTACAAGTGCGAGGGCCCGCCCAACGCTGCTTGCAGCTTTAATTTACTCTACATTTACTCATTTGCCAGATGCTTTTGTCCTAAGCGATCTTACAACATACAAGCATCAGTAAAGCTTCAATACAGTTAGAGATCTACAAGTGACAATAAATACTAGTAAGAGCTATTAGAACGTACAGCATCAATAGGGTAAATACATAGAGAAAGAAGTAAGAGTTAACAAATAGGAAGTGCAAAGGTAAGGGGTTAGTGATGTTACAAGAGGAATTGTTCTCAGAAGAAATGAGTTTTCAAGAGCTTCTTGAAGTTAGAGAGGGACGCCCGTGCTCTGATGGCATGTGGTAGCTTGTTCCGCCACCGTGGTGTCACTGATGAGAACAGCCAGGACTGAGCTTGCTTTGTGTGTAGGGATGGCAGAGCCAGGCGGCGTTCGTTGGAGGAGCGAAGTGGCCCAAAAGGAACATAAACGTATTTGACAGTATTGTTACACATTTTTAACCAAAAGCCATATAGGCTGGATTATTTGTTGGTCACTGGCAGCAATTTCATGTTGCTAATAAAGATTTTACTTCTGTAATTCTGTCACTTACATTTTTTTCTGAACTACATTCTATAAAGTAAAGATGACACTTGTTGCCAAAACTGCACACATTCGACCCCTCAAGCCAAAACTGTAGGGTGGTTTACAGTAAAAGGAAACTGAATGACAAAAAACAATAGATTTCATGCTGTCTACTGTATGCAGCAAGTAGAGCTGAAACATGAAAAGTAATGCAGTTTTTGTAATGCCATCAACTGTTTGTGTTTAGAAAGTCGTTAAGATTGATTGATCTGTACCTCCTGGAAAGAAAACGTGCTTCTGTTTTGTTAGAATGATTTGATTTTGAGTCAGTTTTGAGTTTGTATATGTAGAGAATGTTTTTTTTGCATTTTGAAATGATTGAGTATGTTTATAGAATTGAGCAGAAAATGTACAAGTGTGTGAGGTAGGTGTGTTGCTGTGTTAAGAGTTTCGAGTATCTGAAGTTCAGCTAAATACTTGTAAGCAATTGAAAAAAACTGTAAATTGGCGACTTGAACCTATTGGTTTACTACACAATAATAAGTAGTAATATTAGGACTCATTTTTTAAAATTACTTGAATTTGATTGTTTTAAGCTTCTGGTGATAAAATAATGATGAACCTAAGTCTAACCTACACTAATATAAACTGTATGACCTAACATCTACGGACTGCATGTTAAAGTGTGGTGTAACCTTTTGATTAACCTCCTCATTGTTGAAGGGGTAAAGTGGGAAAATACATGTGCGGTGAGCAGGATGGAGCTTTTCTCAGTTCCCCACAGCGTCAACTAGAGGGCGCCATAAAGACAGAAAAGAAGTGAAACCACATCACTGCTCACAGCCAGTCAATTTGTTGCTTATCACTTGCCAACAAGCAAACTTTGCACTACTTTTAAGTTGTTGGGGAGAATGGACAGTTGTCTGTGTGTGTGTGTGTGTGTGTGTGTGTGTGTGTGTACTGTATACTGTACATATACATGTGCAAGGTTATTTTAAACAAGAGGGAGAGCATACAGAGCACTTATCCCACAGTTTGATACTTACCATTTAAATAACTCAATAAAACATAAAGATAATGTCATCTGAAGGTAATTAGAAATCTGTGTGTGTGTGTGTGTGTGTGTGTGAGAGAGAGAGACACACACACAGAGATTTTCATTGTGCTTTATTCATGGTGTGAGACAGCTTAGGCCTTGCTCTGCTGTTATCTGGTGGCCTCCCACTCCTCCACCACCACAATGGCTCCTGCTACCACATTCATCAACTTGACATCGCACGCGCACACTCACACAGGCACACACACACTTTTCTCCTTCTCACCCCCATCCCCCGTCCCCCATATGTCTTTCCACTCCACATTTCTCCAGCTACATTTCTTCACCTTATTACTCTGAGAGGGAGAGAGAGTGAATGATTCTTCTAACTCATCTCCCACTCTTTGTGACACATCATTTGTCGTTGTGATTAGAGCCCATAACGGTGCCTCTGGAGTGTGTGCACGGCTTATGGTGTGTGTGTGTAAGTGTTTGGCTACAGGAGGAAACTGGCTGTCATTAACTTGGACTTGTGGTTGGCTCATTGTCTGCACTGAGCGCTGGGTAGCAAGAAAGACAGGTGTGTGTGTGTGTGTGTGTGTGTGTGTGTGTTCATGAGGCCTTTTACCTGCCACCTGCCCTGTGCAATAATTAAATTACTTGGGTTAAACTTTCCACTAAATAAATTATGTGTTTTTGCTGCTTGCACTGCAAATTTGGAAGTTGTCTAGCTTTTTAGCCACACTAGCGACAGTCGGTCGGATGGTCCACCACCTTGGGTTAGACTAAAACATCTCAACAACTGTCATGAAAATTTGGTTCAGACCTTCATGCCCTTCATCACTGATCAATTCTAATCACTTTGGCGAAGCCTTAAGTATTCACCTAGCACCATCATCAGGTCAAAATCTCAATTTGTCCAATAATGACATTCCCATCAGCAGCAGCTGTACTTTGTGTTTAGAGCTAATTATCCGATGTTAGCATGTTCTGACATGCTCTAAATTAACAGTGTGACCCAAATCCATACAACATACTAATTCTAAGCAGGGTTTGAGTATGTAGAGCTGCGCACAGCTGGAAAATACATCCTGGGTGGTGGTGAAACAGCTCCACAAAGACTTTACAGTATAAATGAATTTGGGAGACGCCTTGAGTGGATGAACATGGTAAACAGTACACCTGCTAAACTTCAGCATGTTAGCATTGCCATGGCGAGCATGTTAGCATGCTGACGCTGGCATTTAGCTCAAAGCACCACTGTCCCTAAGTACTACTCACCGAGCTGCTAGCATGCCTGTAGACTTTTAATATTCTCCTTACTACTCTTGCTTGACACACTACTGATTCTACAAATCAAATCTGAAATGGTGTTCGATTTTTATAATGAATATATAAAAATAAAGAAATACATACGTTCACATACAATAAATGAATAAATATAGTAAAATATGTTTTGTGTGTTTTTGTCTGTTGGAAGAAATTCTTTGACTCTGGTAATGTGCGAAAGGCATTTATCATTATTTGTGACATTTATACAATAAATTATTAACTGAAAGGAGCAGCAGATTTAGTGATTTGGTGTTGGTTCTTACAGCCCTGCAGCTACTCTAGTCTGATTGGACTTGTGCAGGTAGCTCATAAGCTTCAATCTTTCAGGCTGCCGGTACCAGCAACAGTTGTTCCACTTTTTCACACCAGTAATGAACACCTCAACATCGCACTCTCTGGAGATGTTAAGGTGTGTGCTTGGGGGTGGATTGTAGCAAACACCTCCAACTGCAGCCTCCCTCCTCCACCCCTCCCCATCTTCCTCCCGTCCTGTCCTTCATCCTCCCTCTTCCTCTCGTTTTTCTCTGTCCTAGGTGGTGTCGCCACTGAACATGAGTAATGATGTTGTCATCTCTGTTAGTCTCCATTTATCAATGTCAGATGGGAAGCAGGAGTGTGGTGGATATGTCTGTGTGTGTCTGTGTGTGTGGTGCTAGTGGGTGGGGGGTAGAGAGTTGAAGAGAAACAAGGCAGCCAGGAAGAGGGGAAACGAAAGATGTAGCAGGAATATGAAGGGATGAGGTAGAGGAAGGTTGCCTCGGCGAAGAGGAGGGATGAAGAAAAGAGGCGTGATTGACGGAGGATGAGCCGGAGTGAGTTTGAAAGGGATTGCAAAAAAGATGAATTACAACTACAAGGCCCTGGCCCTGCATGTGGTCTGTCTGTCTGTCTGTCTGCTGACACCAATGGGGAGCCCATGATTCATCGTCACTATTACTGCCAGACAGAATTAAGGCGCTGCTCTTTAGCATATGCAAGTCTTATTATGCAAATCAGATCGGCTAGACAAAACATTACTGCAGCAGTTAGTCTGGTTCTAGGCGCTACATGAATGTGTGTGCATTTGTCTCAGTCAGTCCTGCGACCCTGAAATGAAATGAAACTACTGCTCGTCAGCTAACCGGGCAAGCATTGATATTGTTGTGTATTCGCAGACACAATGTTGTTGTCTACGGAGCCCAGAAATGGACCAGAACCACTACCTAATTCATACAATGAATTAAAAAAGTAGCTTTACTCTTTCCTCTTTTCCCCACAAAACGTTTCCTTTTCATCAACACTTTTCCGTTTTACTTTGCATATATGTTGATGAGATGGGCGTGTTCATGCTGGTTCAGAGCAGCAGCTGGTCCAAGGTTTGCGGCGTTCAAGTTAACAAGTCGGAAAACCTCGCTCGGCCAGTCATTGTTTACAACTAGCCTGGTTAGCTATTGTTACACGTGTTGATAAAGAAAACACATTGTGCGGAAAATTTCTGTGCTAATTATAAACTACAGCTTTCACTAACTGTTGATACTCGGACCAGCCATCTTGGATCACGAAGCCGGGATGGTGCGGTTCTCTTGACTTTCCAAGTCGGAAATCCGACTTAAGGAGGCGTTCCCTTTGAAATTTCCGACTTTGAACTCGGAAATTCCGACTTCCCATGTCAAATGCACCATAACGTCAGAGGAGACTGGTGAGGACTGTGTGGCTAGCTAGCTTAACTAATGCCGCGTTCGAGACCAGTCGGGCGTTAAATCAAAGCGTTCCAGGAGCATGGTGGTGCATGACGCCGAAAGTGAACGAAAACCATGGCTGACCGTGACAAAGTGTGCACATAGTTGCACCCTCAGCAGTGTTTTAGGTGTTAATTAAAAGGATGGCAGTTTAAATGCAAACAACTGACATAAATAGCCTCTACACTAGTTAACTGTGTACCCCTCTAGCTACATCAGTTGGTAACCCTCAAGTAAGTCAGTGTTGTAGGTTACACTTCCTAATGTTTTGGCATTTTTAACAATAACCTTTATGCAGAGAAGATGATTTTTATGAGATTCTTTACTGTAGCCAGTTACCTAATAGGCCTAACATATTTCTACATCAATGTACATGCAGAACAGGTTTTACTATATGACCATATGTATTATTTTAATTCAAATACATGCAAATATACTTTTTGTTGCCTTTTAGTTTATGGTTCACCATTTACAGTGTGTGCATCCATGGGAGCTGCCATTGTTTTATGACATAATTCAGCTTCTACTCGTGAAGTCGGGGTACACATATTTTTCTCCGAGTTCACATGTAGGAATTCCGACTTCAAGTGGTGTTGCAGGATAGTTTTTCTAGTTCAGGGGTATTCAATTAGAATTCAAAGTGGTCCAGTTAGAAAATTTCCCGAAGCAAAGGTCATCAAAATGTCTAACTTGCGTTATCATTCAGTACCATAACGTATAGTTGTATCAACATATGTTTTTAGGGTTAAAATAGAAACGCTCCGTCACGAGGTTGTAAGTCTCATTAATAAATCGGCTGTAGGTCTGCGGTCCGGAGAGGACAGCGGCTGGGTCTGGATCCGGACCGCGGTCCGCTTTTAGTGACCTCTGTTCTAGTTGGACATCAGAAATTTCCGAGTTCCAAGTTGCCTGGAACGCAGCATAAGGACAATGGTGCACACTCACACTCAGCACCAACCTTTTTAACTGGCTACAGTGATAAATTAACTTATTATATTGTTTTGTATCTGAAATCAACCAGCCACTTTCATATTTTACAATCATTTGGCTGGTGCTAATTTGTTGGTTTAAGCTAGCTTTCATCTTAAAACTACAGCAGCCAGTGCATATATTGTTTATCATCCATATTCTGTGCTATACTGCTGTAGCATCACTGTATAAACTCTTGTAACAAGAGCTCAATCATTTTAGCCGGCAGGCTTACAAAGTAGGTAGCTAGCAATGCTTGACACCCTACTTCTACCTTTATAATCTTAGCTTCGTCTTCAAGTGCTCGTCTACTCTTCACAATTGTCACCTAAAGGATTAATAGCAACACCATACTAATACTGTGTTTGACCCCCTTTCACCTTCAGAACTGCCTTAATTCTACGTGGCATTGATTCAACAAGGTGCTGAAAGCATTCTTTAGAAATGTTGGCCCATGGAGATTTGTGGGATGCACATCCAGGGCACGAAGCTCCCGTTCCACCACATCCCAAAGATGCTCTATTGGGTTGAGATCTGGTGACTGTGGGGGCCATTTTAGTACAGTGAACTCACTGTCATGTTCAAGAAACCAATTTGAAATGATTCGAGCTTTGTGACATGGTGCATTATCCTGCTGGAAGTAGCCATCAGAGGATGGGTACATGGTGACCATAAAGGGATGGACATGGTCAGAAACAATGCTCAGGTAGGCCGTGGCATTTAAACGATGCCCAATTGGCACTAAGGGGCCTAAAGTGTGCCAAGAAAACATCCCCCACACCATTACACCACCACCACCAGCCTGCACAGTGGTAACAAGGCATGATGGATCCATGTTCTCATTCTGTTTACGCCAAATTCTG
>NC_060153.1:27407876-27409340 GCF_021292245.1 Micropterus dolomieu
GCGTGTTGTGGCTTCACAAATGCTTTGCTGCATACCTCGGTTGTAACGAGTGGTTATTTCAGTCAAAGTTGCTCTTCTATCAGCTTGAATCAGTCGGCCCATTCTCCTCTGACCTCTAGCATCAACGAGGCATTTTCGCCCACAGGACTGCCGCATACTGGATGTTTTTCCCTTTTCACACCATTCTTTGTAAACCCTTGAAATGGTTGTGCGTGAAAATCCCAGTAACTGAGCAGATTGTGAAATACTCAGACCGGCCCGTCTGGCACCAACAACCATGCCACGCTCAAAATTACTTAAATCACCTTTCTTTCCCATTCAGACATTCAGTTTGGAGTTCAGGAGATTGTCTTGACCAGGACCACACCCCTAAATGCATTGAAGCAACTGCCATGTGATTGGTTGATTATATAATTGCATTAATGAGAAATTGAACAGGTGTTCCTAATAATCCTTTAGGTGAGTGTATATATATGGTCTAATGACTGCAAATGAACCCAGTGAACCACAGAAACTTTCAATTAATATGATCAGCGAGAACATTCTCTCTTTATTGTATCTTTTTGAAAAACAAACCAAAAAAAAGTCTTTTGTAATTCTCTTTTGTTAACATTTCAGAATTCTGTACAGGGTAAAAAGAAATAAGCACTGCTTAAGAGTCCAATTTCAAACTAGAAAAAACAAATGAAATAAATTCCAAAAAAGAGAGGAGGTTTACAATACAAATTAGTAGTAAGACATTGTCTGAAGTGCAATGGCATAGCTCAGATGGGTTAAACATGAAACAAAAAAAACTTCAAAATAAAAATACTTCTCTATTTTCCAACAAACAGTAAATTCTTTACAGAGTAGAGACTGTATTATCTGATGTATTTAAACCTGTAAAAACATATTTACAAATAGCCATTATCTTTTATATACTTTTTCTCATAATCACATATATGTCAGCACCAGTAAAAAAAAACAAATAAAATAAAACAAAGAACATCAACAACAATTTTCGTTAAAATGTTGTCTACAGACTTGGTCCCGGTACATAATGATATTTGGAGGAGGCTTCCTTTCTCTTCCTGAAGGGATTTCAAACCATATCATAAACCCTTACTTTGAAGAAGACAATGTCTCAAAGGCCTTAACACTGACCCAGAAGTGTTTCTCTCTACCTTCCTGCCGCCAGTTTGGCATGGTAAACCTCAGGTGTTTTCCTACACACAACCTCCACTTCACTGGTCTGATCATTTTTATTTGAGCCTGCCTGGAGTACTGGAGCAGTATCAAGGTTTTGGAAGCATGAGCAGTGTCGCCATTGAAGTGGTGAGCGCACCACTACATTTCCTGCACAAGGAAGGCTCAAACAATCCAAGAGTTTATCTAGACACTGACACAGGGTTTTCATTTATTTGACCAGCTCCCCGTGATAAAACTGGGGGGCGGGGGGGGGGGGGGGGGGCCCCCCCCCCCAAA
>NC_060153.1:27409360-27441860 GCF_021292245.1 Micropterus dolomieu
GGGGGGGGGGGGGGGGGGGGGGGGGGCACTCCAGCCCTAAACACCTGTCTGCCCTTGCCCTTCTCCACACAGTGAGACGGAGAACTTCTACTCCCCAAAAATGACAAAATCATGGGTGCTACCAAATGCAGCAACGCTTACGGGATGATGGCCGTGGTGGTTAAAGTTTGTGTTTAAAGGGTTGAATTATACAACAATCGACAACCATGAGAACAAATGCGTTGATGGCAATGAGTTAGTTTACAGAGAAGAAGGCTTTTTGGTTTGTTGATTACAGCATCACCCTCCAAACTTTCACTCTGATGACCTAAATACAAAGTAATGCATGTACAAACACACTCTCATTCATCTTTGAACCAAGATTACAAAACAGTTAGAGAAGTGAGGCGTTATATTACCAACGACTACTGTATTAAAACCTATTTGACGCATATTTAATACTCAACCATCAGGGCAAAAGAGTTGATAGTTTGTTGATGATGAATGAAAGCCATAAGGCCTGAAGTAAAGCCTACAGTTTACTTAAATAAGCTCAAAGAAGGGGAGACACTTACTTCAGTGGAAGCACTGATTGTTTTGATGCTAACTGGCGCTAAGGTTGTCACCCTTTAAGACCAATCAACTATCTGAAGTTTATCTATGGTCTATAAACAAACTCAAGGCTTAGCAGTGGTTCAATTTCCTACTGAAGCGTTGGAAAGGGGAGAACTCATATTTCTTCACAGTAGTGTTACAGTATAGCACAGTTATGTTCTAGTATGGAGCGAGGGCGTTTTATAGCTGCGTTACAAGAAAAGCCACCATGTAAAGCAGGGCTATGGTGATTGACAACTAGCTGTGGCACAATGGGAGGGAAGGCTGTGCTGCGACGGGAGGACAGACATTCAAAAGACAACACAAACTAAAAGGAGGCTAATCGAAACTTTTTTTTTTCCTTTTAATTGACAAAGACACAACCAGCATCATTGTTAGAGATAAAACACAGCAACAAACAAAACAATGTGGGTGGGCTTTCAATTAACTTTTTTTTTCCTTAAAAAGAAGAAGTCACTTGTGGTGCTTGAATACATTCAGTGCCCAGCGATCGCTTTGCTTTGTGTCAGCCTGATGCATGTGATGTGGTTTGTGTCACACAGGCAGAAGGTTTAATGTAATATCAGCTCTGCTAGCTGCCTCTCACACATCCGCTCATCCTCCCGGGTTGACGCATGTTTGTCTGCTTGTTGGTTTGTGTATATATATATATGTGTGTGTGTGTGTGTGTGAGCATGAGCTTCTAAGTCCAAGTGCTTGCTTTAGCTGCCTATTGTCTCTCTCTTTCTCAGATCTTCACCCTCTTTGTCTTCCTCTACATGCATGCCCGTCACAGCCACGCACAGGAAATGAACCCACCCCCGCCACCGCCGCCGCCAAAAAAACCCAAAACAAACGCCACACAGGTTGGTTGCCTAGCAAAAGCACTAGAGGGCAAAGTGTGCTTGTGTGGCACAATAGAGGAACAGCATTTGTTCTGTTGTGATGTTCACAATTTAAACAGAGAAAGGAGTGTTGAGAGTGAGGAACGCGTCTCTGGAGAGAGGGTGGGAAAGACGGGAGGAGAGAGGCAAAGAGAGAGAGATCAAGTGAAGAGAACAAAGTGAGAGGGCACGAGGGAGACAGATTTGTGTGTGTGTGAATGTGTGTGTGTGTGTGTGTGTGTGTGTGTGTGTGTGTATATATATGGGGGGCACAAATCTAAGAGGAAAAGGGAGCGCTGAGAGTGCTTTCTACTCCCTTCAGCTCCTCACATAGTTGAGAGATCTGAAGCACTGAGCTGGGTGGCACAAACACACAAACACAAATAAATTGCTGTCTTGAGAACAAGTCTTCCTTCCCCTTCATCAGTCTCCGGTGTTCAATCAGCCCCAGCTGAAGCTCGGGCTCAAAGCACTGCTGCGTAAACGGGGCTCGCTTTCAAACACTGGAACATGAGAAAAATTCATTCCATGGAGAAAAAAGGGAAACTAATGAAACACACCTCTTAATCTCTATATTGGTTTTTCATTAATATGCACGAGACATAATCGCTCTCTCCATCTCACACACACACACACACACACACACACACACACACACAAAACATAACACAAGAACTCATTTATAACCTTGCTCATGTTTTACAAAACAAAAACATGCCAGTCCACATCATGTCATCCTTTTTGTTTTACTTTCTCAGGTTTTAACATTTGTCCGACTGCAACGTTTAGTTCATCCAGTAAAAACTCTTCTCCAGTTTCCCCGTTGGCTATTGGCTCGGGAAAAACTCATCCATCCAACCATCATTTGAGTCCAGCTCCGCCCCCGAGCCATCGCCCAATCCAAAGGCTCCACCCCCTGAGGGCCCGCCCCCATATCCATAGGATGACATGTCCTGATTGGCTGTCCTCTGGTAGCCCGGTGGCTGACCTCCAACCCCGACTCCCCCTGGTCCGTAGGGTCCACCTCCTCCTCCCCCTGCCCCTATTCCAGGCCCCCCGGGGCCCGGCCCGAACCCTCCCATCCCAGACATCCCCTGGCCCATCACCCCTTGGTTCATCCCCTGGTTCATGACCATGGGCCGGGGCTGGTTGGTCCTGGGCTGACCGCCCATATGAGGGGCCATCATTGGGCCTCCCATACTGGCCGCTGGGTTGACCACCCTGGGGTCCATCCCCTGGTTCATCCCCTGGCCCGGGCCCTGAAAGTGTTGCTTAGCCATGCGTGGGGGTTGACCCGGCTGCATCCCATAACCCTGGGCGGAGCTGAACCCCACCATGTCTCCTCCCCCTCCTCCTGTAGTCCTTCCAACTCCTCCACCCATGGCCTGCAGACTCTGTCCTTGCTGCTGTGGCCAGCCGCCCCCCGCCATTCCCCCGCCTCCTCCTCCTCCTGCTCCCAGCATGCTTTGCAGTCTCTGTGCTTGGGCTTTGGGAGGGCCTTTGAGGGGCTGCTGGGCCATGGAGTTCATTAACATCCCCTGTCCTCCATACCCTCCAGCTCCACCACCTCCAGGGCCTCCGGGCATACCTCCGACCCCAGGACCTGCACCTGCCTGCCGGGTTGGCCCTCCAGCGGGGTTGTGCTGTGGTGGAAGACCCAAAGAGGCCTGGACACTTTGGCTCTGGTGCTGCTGCTGCTGCTGGTGGATCATTTGGCTCATGGAGGGGTTGATCCCATACAGGGAACCCTGGCTGGACCCTTGGTTGCCGTAGGGTAAACCCATGTCAGTTTGGGGTCCCACGGAGCCTCCCTGGCCCTGAACAGAACTCATCTGGACCATCTGCTGCTGGTTCTGCTGCTGCTGTTGTAGGAGACGGGCGGCCCGAATGTTCTGGAGAGCCTGGCTCCTGGATGCCAGATCCTGGGGAGGACCTGAGAGAGAATTACCAGAAAGTTAAAACCAGAGAACAGACACAGTGGAAAGAATTAGAGAGGCATATGGAGACAGAAATCACAAAGGAGCTGGACTTTTGTAAAAGAGCTTTGAAACCTGCATACGAGATCCACTTAAATCATCAAATGGCACACAAGATCGATCTAAGACATCGCTAAGGCAAAGATTTATGTTCTGTGACAACCTGTTTACTCTGGAAAAGAATGTTTCCCTCCCAATTTACTTCAAACCCTACCACACTACAATAAATCTAAACCCACTAAAGCTCCAGCACCTCACTTCCCCACTTTTTCCAATTAGAGGCTCCGTAGTGGTAGAGCCGAGGAGGTCTGCTAGCGTAGAAATGGCTCTAAATCCTCCAATAAACCCACTTCTGAAATCATTCCACTAATCCTCGGACTGTAACTGTAACAGAGGAGTCTAAACAAAGAGGATCGCACTAGATTTGGAGGTGATGTAACATGAGAAAATGTTACATTATAAATATATAAAAACAGGTATATTTCTAGGCCAGAGTTTCATGCTAAAGCCTCCTCGTCCTCTCCACATCATCTCCTAGACTTGCAGACAGACTCTGTGATGGCTATAAATGGCTTTCAACTTGACTCTCCTCCTCCCTCTCTGCATTTTTCTTCATCTCTCCATCATCCTCTCACCCACTCATCTCTCTCTTTTTTTCTCTTCCCAACCTCTCCTTCTACCTATTCCTTCTGCCAGCCTCCCCCCCTCTCTCCCCCTCTCCCATTTCCCTCCTCTCATCCATCTCTCTGACTTCACCGGAACTCAGGGGGATCCAGGACAGACAAGTTGCCGTGGTAACAGGCAGAGCAGGATTTTTTTTTTTTGAGAGAGAGCGATAGCGCAAGGAGAAAGAGAGAAAAGAGGCTGAAAGGCATCTGAGCGCCAACGGATATGTATCTGACAGACAGACCGAGAAGACGAGGTTTGGTTTCAGGGTGATGTTCAGTCAGCACTGCTGTTTGCATACATGTTTTTATGTGTTTGTGTGTCTGTCTGTCTCTGAATATGGCAGAGAGTGAACTGTAAAATCTGTTAAATGTCTTGGCACTTTACAATGTATACCGTACTTGTTGCAGACATGCGAGATTGCAAGCCTTTTTTTCCACCCGGATACTCTCCAAAAATCTATTTATTAATGTGTCCATCAATAAATTGCTGTAAAATGTAGGTCTTGTCTTGCTTATTAGAATCTATTGAGGTGCTGCCATTCTTGTATTTTTGCACATATAGTGTGTCTTGTTAGATTGCGTGTTGCGTGAATGCATGTGTTTGTGGGTCTCACCTTGGTACTGACTGACTTGAGGGTATGGATTCCTCTGGCCCTGGCCCATCTGTCTGGGGAGATGCTGCTGCTGTTGGAGCTACATTAACACAGACACACACAAACAAAATTGTTAAGGGTGTAGATTATAAATGTGTTACATTCCTTCATGTTTATTTCATGAATTCAATATACAATAGCGTTATGGGATACACACACAAAAAAAAGCTAAGCAAAACAGATTTTATAAACATAATTAGATACCATTACAAAATGCAAACTGAAGTCCTAGGTCCAAAGCTAGCATATAACTTTCACTGGACCTTTCCTGGGGCAAACATATTTGCCTGATTTGTTATCATGAAATGCTTTTATTAGTGGGTTTCTCTATATTGAGTTACAACTATCATTACATTCTGTGCATCAACAGGTACGAACACAGCGGCCTACTTAAATTCTAATTTGATAGCTGATCAATTATTTGGGTCATTTATTTAGTACAATTGCCACAGTACAGGTGAGACAGATGATTGGTACAGCAGAGACAGATGTTTTGGTAGAATAGAGACAGACAGATGTTTGTTAAAGTAGAGGTGAGACTAGTATAGAAAAAGTGAGATAGGTGTTTCATATAAAGTGGAGACAGATATTTAGCAAATGCTTGTTTAGTAAAGTGAAGATAGGTGTTTAGCACAATACAGACAGGTGTTTGGTACAGTAGAGACAGATGTTTGGTACAGCAGAAACAGATGTTTGGTACAGTAGAGACAGATGTTTAGTACAGTAGAAACAGATGTTTGGTAGAGTAGAAACAGATGTTTAGTACAGCAGAGACAGATGTTTGATGCAGTAGAAACAGATGTTTGGTACAGTAGAGACACATGTTTGGTACAGCAGAGACAGATGTTTAGTACAGTAGAAACAGATGTTTGGTAGAGTAGAAACAGATGTTTAGTACAGCAGAGACAGATGTTTGATGCAGTAGAAACAGATGTTTGGTACAGTAGAGACACATGTTTGGTACAGCAGAGACAGATGTTTAGTACAGTAGAAACAGATGTTTGGTAGAGTAGAAACAGATGTTTAGTACAGCAGAGACAGATGTTTGATGCAGTAGAAACAGATGTTTGGTACAGTAGAGACAGATGTTTAGTACAGTAGAAACAGATGTTCAGTAAAGTGGAGACAGATGTTTGGTACAACAGAGAAAGATGTTTAGTACAGTAGATGTGAGACAGGTGTTCAGTAAAGTGGAGACAGATGTTTGGTACAACAGAGACAGATGTTTGGTACAGCAGAGAAAGATGTTTAGTACAGTAGATGTGAGACAGATGTTCAGTAAAGTAGAAACAGATGTTTAGTGCAGTAGAAACAGATGTTTAGTACAGAAGAAACAGATGTTTAGTACAGTAGAGACAGATGTTTAGTACAGCAGAGACAGATGTTTAGTACAGCAGAAACAGATGTTTAGTACAGTAGAGACAGATGTTTGGTACAGCAGAGACAGATGTTTAGTACAGCAGAGACAGATGTTTAGTACAGTGGAGACAGATGTTTGGTGCAGTAGAAACAGATGTTTGGTGCAGTAGAGACAGATGTTTAGTACAGAAGAAACAGATGTTTAGTACAGTAGAGACAGATGTTTGGTACAGCAGAGACAGATGTTTAGTACAGTGGAGACAGATGTTTGGTGCAGTAGAAACAGATGTTTAGTGCAGTAGAAAGAGATGTTTAGTACAGTAGAGACAGATGTTTGGTACAGCAGAGACAGATGTTTAGTACAGTGGAGACAGATGTTTGGTGCAGTAGAAACAGATGTTTGGTGCAGTAGAGACAGATGTTTAGTACAGAAGAAACAGATGTTTAGTACAGTAGAGACAGATGTTTAGTACAGAAGAAACAGATGTTTAGTACAGTAGAGACAGATGTTTACTACAGTAGAGACAGATGTTTGGTGCAGTAGACGTGAGACAGATGTTCAGTAAAGTGGAGACAGATGTTTAGTACAGCAGAGACAGATGTTCATTATAGCAGAAGTGATGCAGATGTGTGCTTTCAGGATTAGGTTAGTGTATCGTGTATTATTTGTGCTTCTACACAAATAATACCATCACTGATCCGTGTTCCAACAGTAAACCAGAGGCAGAACTGATATTATGTCATAGCTGTGCTGCAGGTATAGCAAATGAAATGGAGAAAAGGCAGTCTGGGTCCTTAGCAGCATAAAAAGCAGCTAGTGGGTGCATGCTTGGAAAGCAGAAGGTGTTGCTCATTTAAATGGATGTATGATATCCAGCTAACAACACACACTAAAACCCCAGCAGGATGTGTTTCCTTTCAGACACCTATATTTGTGTGTCTGTGTATGTTTTTGCAGATCCAATTAAAACCAACATAGTGGGTGGTGACTTCAGAGTTCAGAACTCTTTAACACTTGATTCCCTCACAGAGAGAGAAATAAAAAGAAAACACGACATTATCACAGCAGGCAGCATGTAGCAAAAACACACACACATACACTTGCACACACACACACATTGCAGAGATGAAAAGGAAGTAGGGAAGAGGGGGCTGGTTGAGGGTAATTATACATGCAACCAGACAACAGTTATGAAGAGGAGAGGATGAGCTGCTCTTATCAGAGCTGCAGACACAAACAAATATTCAGGAATGTATAGCCAAACAATGCACACACACATTCACACAAATTATAATTTAATGCATAACAGACGACTCACACAGGCCTAGCCTTTTTGTTATCACCAGACCATCACACTAGCCTTATGCTATGCGCACACTGACTTAAAAAACCCACCTGTTCAGCCAGTAGTTGCTGCTGCTGTTGTTGTCTCTGCTCTCTGAAGAGCTGCTGCTTCTGCTGCTCCATCATGTGCATCTGCACCCTTTTCTCCTGCTCCATCACCATCATCTGTTTCATCATGGCTGCCTGCTGCTGGTTGCCCACGTAGCCCGGAGGTGGACCTGACCCCTGGTTGGGCCCCACCCCTGAGGCCACGCCCCCAGCAGGGTGAGGAGGCGGGATGGCGCCTGGTGGCCGAGCCATTCCCACCACACCTTGTTCCTGTACAGACAGAGAGAGAGGACAGCTGGTCAGACGGACTGTTAATCACATAACAATCAAGCAAGCTAAAGGAATAGTTTGTAACGCTTTTTCAATTATTCTATTTCTTGCCAAGAGTCAGATGCGAAGATCGATATCACTGTCATATCCGTCTGTCAAACATAAGGCTACACCAAGCTGCTGGTTAGCTTAGCTTAGCATAAAGGTCAGAAAATGCACTTGCCATCACCTTTGAAACTCATTAGTTAACATGTTATATCTTGTTATATCTGCAACCTCCTGGAGTCTTCACATTAACCATACAGATATGAGAGAGGTAGTTCTCATTTAACGCTCATGAAGAAAACAAATAAAGTGTATTTCCCAAAATGTTGAACTTTTGCTTTAAAGTCTATTTTAATATCTGTATTGCTAAAAGTGAAAAGCAAAAAATGGCTGTATTAGCTTTTGTTGCATCTTACAAAGCCACTTCAAACTATACAAACCGCCTCTTCAGTTACAGAAAGAAGGCATATTCAATACACTCCCAGCATATTTGGCATCTACAGTGACACCTTTGCACAGTCTGTTTTGGGCATAAAACTGTAGTCAGCCATTATGTTGTATAATAGCTCACAAAGACACAGTCTTTCTGTGAATAAGAGTGAAAAACAAGATAAAGACAGAACTGCCTCTAGATTCAGATCATCGGGCCACCCTGAGTCCTCCCAACGGAGCACTGGTTGGTCCTTGCTGCATACATTATCTCTCCATTAGCATATAAAGAGCACTTCCTCCTCCACTCAGCCATATGCTAATCTCTAATAGGATGAAATGGCCTGCTTTGGCCAATGGGAAGGGAGCGTTTATGAATCTATTAAAGGTTAGACAGCTGAACGAGAGTGGACATCGTTTAGGCTTGCTGACAGTTAAGACAGGGGAAAGGCCCGAGAGGAGAAGAAAGGACAATTCAGGCCAGTAAATAGTGTGTGCACACATAAAAATGCAACAACACACAGCCACCCGCAGCCACACAGAGGAATAGATAGTGTACAACAAATCACATTTAACTGCAGGGCAAGAATGAAACAGCAAAAGCAGGATTACAGTTGCGCATCGTAGCATTGGCAAGAGTCTGTAACACATCACTATACTCAATATGTTCCGAAAGAGCCAAAGCCTCATAATCCGTATCGAGGCTCTGCTCTTCTTAGAAAGGAGTTAGGTGGAGATAAAACTCATATATTAGAGCACAAAAAACCCTGTGGAGCAAACAGAATCGGCTGCTTAAGACAACCAGACCAGACTGATCGATGTTCAGAGATACGTGTCTCATCCATGGTTGGCATGTTCGTGCCGGATGGCAGGAGTGCAGTCAGACAATGTAAGAAAGGAGCAGAGAGGCGTAGTGTCACGAAATGACCAACGGGTGGCAGTGGTGATCTTTAAGCATGCACGTGTGTGTGTGTGTGTGTATGTGTGAGTGTGAGAGAGTGAGAGAGAGAGTGAGAGAGAGAGTGAGTATGTCTCACTGGCCTCCTCTCAGCAGATGGCTCAATCATGACGGTTCTGATCTACGATCTCTCCCCTCCCCCACTCACTCTATGTCTTTCTTCCCCTCTCTCTAAACACCCCACCATCAAACTCCTTTCTCCACTCTTTCTCTGGTTCTCTCTCTTTCTCTCTGTTGACAGGGGGCCCTGAGTCATGTCCACACAACTGCCAGGGAACGAGAGAGATGGATTTCAAAGGAAGGAGGAGAGGAAAGGCCTCAGAGAATTTAAGATTTTGGTGGAGGTGGTGTGTGTGTTGCAGGGGAGAAATGCTAGTAGCACAGTAGCATTTAGCTGAAGAAATGAAAGAAAACTACAGTATGTATACTGTATGCACTGTATATATTTAAATCAAGAGAAAGGCACATGACGGAAAAATAAAAAAAGAGAAAATGAATTAGCAGTAGTATCGTATTATCTCAGTGTTATTAGTACTTCGCTGAAGCGTTGCTAATATACAACAAATTCAATGTCACGCCAATAAAGCTTATTGAATAGAATAGAATAGCAGGTATCCTCTTTAGAATGAAAAAAAGAAAATTAAATTAACTGAAGGGAAGAAAAAAGAACGTGTGGGGAAAAGAAGGGAGGCATGAGAGCAGCACGAGAAAAAGAAGAGGAGAAAAGGCGAGCAGATCTTGTTTTGGGAGAAAAAAAACGAGAGAAAGCAAGGAGGTGACGAGCCAAAAGAGGAGGAGGGAAAGGTGGGAACGAGGGGAGGAGAGGAGAGCAGGTACCCTGGCAACAGTTGCTGCAGCGAGGAGCAGATGGCGCTCGGAGGAGCGGTTATGGCCGCCGCGCCTGCTCACCCTGCACAACGCTGGGCAGATCCGAACGACTCACACGTACTGTACTATACACACAAACACACAGTTATGCTACACTTTTACTTTGGCTTTCTTTGATCTCTTCTTTCTCTATTTATGAGTCCATCTCCCATTCCCTCTGTCCTAACTCATGAATGTTGTTGAATAATGTAACAAAGAGCATGTACAGTCTGTCCCCCCCCCCCGACGCTTCATTCTGGCACTGCGGACCAACTCGACTCAGTCTTTAAGCTCTGTGTTGTTCAACTGAAATGGGTCAGCGGCTAATGACACGCAATGGTTAGGTGCTAACTAAAGGAGGACCAGAGAAACTCAGCCAGAAGCTGGAGTTTGCAACAGCTGGAAACTGCAACAGCTACTGTAAGTTGCAGATAGGTCAGTTTGTAGCAGCAAAGATCAGGCAGAGAAAAAGGAACAGAGGATGAAATTAAAAGAGGGGTTAATGTATCACAGGTTATTCTGGAGGAAGTGTGTGTTTCTTTCTGTGTGTGTGTGTGTGGTGGAGGCTGTCGGCTTTATTGGGTTAGGAAGCATGGAGAGCCCAGGTGATTACATTACACATGAAGAGAGCGGAAATGTGCGTGTGCATGTGTGTAAGTGAGAGAGTCGGGTGGAGATAGCGAGAGAGATTGTCCATTTCATTTCTACGTCTCATGGAGCAGTAATACTGGGTCTACTGTGTTCACTGTGTGTGTGTTTAAAGGTGCATCTGCATACACCGGTCATACACTTGCAATGAAACTAATGATGATGAAATCACCTGCTCACATAGTGGCCACACAGCGGTAAGATTAAGGCTTACCGCTGAGACACACACACACACGCTCTTACTCAGTTAACTTAAAGACAAACACATATTGACAGACTACTACAACACTACATGATGCCTTACAGTTCATGCATAAAGGCATTAAGTGTAACAACTGAACACCATGCATAAACACACACACATACACACACACACACACACACACAGCATATCAGAGCAGCAGCGCCTGGCAGCAGAGTGCTGGGTGTCTGCGTGCGCTCCAGAGTGGCTCACATCTGTCACCCACTTGTGTAAGAGAAGGAAGGGAGAGAAGTGAAGAGGAGGAGTGCAGGAGCAGTGAAAAGAGAGGGAACAGAGAGTGAGGGCTGGAAGGATGAGGAGATGCCTCATTAGACTCTAACGCAGACTACGACTGTAATCAGACTGAGAAAGTGAACAGGAAAGTACATCAGCCCGCATTATTTGTTGCATCTGCATTTGGATCTGCAGCAAAGCTGGAGCAAGGGTGGATGTTGCAGCAGTTGATGGTTTATGGTACAGATGCTTGGAGTGTGCTGAAGCCGCGCATCTGGCTAGTGAGGCCAGCATGAAGGTCACAGGTTTGATCTCTTTCACAGCCAGCGCTCATCAATGTCTGAACGTCCTTGAGCTTCACACTGGTTGACCTTGCACCCTGACCCTGCTGGTGATGTCTACAGATGTGTAGAAATATGCAAATGAAAAAGCTTGAAAAGACACTGGTAGAAATATGACTGGATGCCTCACAGAAAGTCTCGACCGCTAGAGTGGAGTTTCTGCATTTTTCAAGGGCTCCAGCTTGAATAAATAGATGTGTATAGCAGATACTCATGTATGTAGAATGAATAGAAAGACGAATAAAAAGGTTGCCTTAGTTTTTTTGTCAATGCAAGCATTTCATAAAAAAAAAAAAAGGTACTTCTTTGTTCCAGGTCACCAATAAAAACATCTATAATCAGTTATCTTTAAGACAAATTACATTGTATGTTCATATAAAAAGCATCAAATTTTCATCAAATTACATTTCAAACCAAATTCATTTAACTTTGAGCACAATTAGTGGCGTGTTAGCAATAGACTTAAAACTATATGCTATTGCAGACCTATGTGCAGTACCTAGAACATACAATGACATGGGTAACTAATTTAAAATTATGGACAGCTCAAAATCATCATGCTGGTGAATTTGAACATCACATACAATAAATATGTCTGAATATGTGACAATTACAATACGATATCCATCGTCAACCGCTTATCCTGAGTACAGAGTCGCAGGGGGCTGGAGCCAATCCCAGCTGACATCGGGCGAAAGGCGGGGTACGCCCTGGCAACCTAGACAAACAACCACTCACGCTCACAGTCACACCTAAGGACAATTTAGGGTCACCAATCAACCTACAGTGGATAGAAAAAGTCTACACACCCCTGTTAAAATGCCAGGTTCTTATGATGTAAAATAATGAGACAAAGATAAATCATGTCACAACTTCCACCTTTAATGTGACCTATAATGTGAACAATTCAATAGAAAAACAAACTGAAATCTTTGAGGGGGAAAAATGAAAAATAAATACCCTCAAATTACCTGGTTGCATAAGTGTGCACACCCTTAGACTAATACTTTGTTGAAGCACCTTTTCATTTTATTACAGCAGTCAGTCTTTTTGGGTAGGGTTCTATTAGCATGGCACATCTTGACGTGGCAATATTTGCCCACTCTTCTTTGCAAAAGCGCTCCAAATCTGTCAGATTGTGAGGACTTCGCCTGTGCACAGCCCTCTTCAGATCACCCTACAGATGTTCAATAGGATTCAGGTCTGGGCTCTGGCTGGGCCATCCCAGAACGGTAATCTTCTTCTGGTGAAGCCATGCTTTTGTGGATTTGGATGTGTGCTTTGGGTCGTTGTCGTGCTGAAAGGTGAACTTCCTCTTCATCTTCAGCTTTCTAATGGACGCCTGACGGTTTTGTGCCAAAATTGCCTGGTATTTGGAAGTGTTCATAACTGTTCCTGACTAAAGCCCCGGTTCCAGCTGAAGAAAAACAGCCCCAAAGCATGATGCTGCCACCACCATGCTCCACTGTGGGTATGCTGTTCCTTGGGTGATGTGCAGTGTTGTTTTTGCGTCATACATAAATGTTCTTGGTTTCATCGGACCATAACACGTTTTCCCACATGCTTTTTGGGGACTTGATGTTTGTTTTTTCAAACTTACTGTAAGAAAAGGTTTCGTCTTGCCACCCTACCCCATAGCCCATTCATATGAAGAATACAGGAGATAGTTGTCACATGTACCACACAGCCAGTACTTGCCAGAAATTCCTGCAGTTCCTTTAATGTTGCTGTAGGCCTCTTGGAAGCCTCCCTGACCACTTTTCTTTTCATCTTTTCATCAATCTTGGAGGGACGTCCAGTTCTTGGTAAAGTCACAGTTGTGCCATATTTTCTCCACTTGATGATGACTGTCTTCACTGTGTTCCATAGTAAATCTAATGCTTTGGAAATTCTTTTGTACCCGTCTCCTGACTTACGTCTTTCAACAATGAGATCTCTCTGATGCTTTGAAAGCTCTCTGCGGACCGTGGCTTTTGCTCGGAGATGCAACTAAGAAAATATCAGGAAAATCCTACTACAAGAGCTGCTTTTTATTTTTATTTATTTGTGATTAATCAGAGTCACTTTAAATGATGGCAGGTGTGTAACGACTTCTAGTAAACCTGAGTTTGAATGCGATTGGTTAATTCTGAACACAGCCACATCCCCAGTTATAAGAGGGTGTGCACACTTATGCAACCAGGTTATTGTTTTTATTTTTCATTTTTATCTTTGTCTCATTATTTTACATCATAAGAACATCATATTAACAAGGATGTGTAAACTTTTTCTATCCACTGTAGTCCGCATGTCTTTGGACGGTGGGAGGAAGCCGGAGGACCCGGAGAGAACCCACGCAGACACAGGGAGAACATGCAAACTCCACACAGAAAGGCCGGGACAACTGGGTTTGAACCCACCTTCTTGCTGTGAGGCAGGAGTGCTTACCACTGTACCACCGTGCTGTCCATGATACCACCAATAAAATAAAAATAATAATGAGAATGTGCATGTTTTGAGACAGGAAAACGCTTTTCTAGCTTGTCCACTATTTCCTGCCACATCTACACTTAAGAACAGCACCAGCTTATATTATATAGAAAGTCAAGTACAGACTGGATTTTCTGTCCATTGACCATCAACAGCCAGAGTCAAGTGTCCTTAAGCAACACACTCACACTCCTCATTGTATGTCGCCCTGGTTTAGACTTTAGTTCCCATCTTAAGGCACCACACAGGAGGACAGAACATGTGTCCGATTTCACTCCACTTAACGTGGTAGATGTGAAATCAAGGAATAAAGTATTTGTATTAAGGAAAAAACAAATGTGTTGCGTATTACAGTGCACGGTTAAAAGTATTACGCAGCACCTGGCACAACCATAACGACACAAGTGCATACAAAAACACACACACGCGTGCACACACACACTGACCCTGAGCAGATGGTGGAGTCAGACCTCACAGTATTACACTATCCCCACAGCGCCAGAGGTAAAGAAGACATCACTTTGACGCACGCACACAAGCACACACACACGCATACAAGCGCGCGCACACACACACACACACACACAAACAGTAACAAGGATAGGTGGAAGTGTGAAGGCAGTGTTTTGATTCTTAACTGCCACTTGTGTAGAACATTTCCTAATCCCACCCTCTCAAACACACACACACACACACACACACACACACACACACACACACACACACACACACACACACACACACACACACACACACACACACACACACACACACGCTCTTACTCAGTTTCTCCCCAAAGAGAGTTATATTTAAACTGCTGGATAGGAGTCTTGCTCCCCACAGAGGTCTGTTTAATCTCTTAACATCTCTCTGCTCTAAACCCTAACTGGCCTATTTCTGAATCTTCTGAATCTACACACACACACACACACACGCGTATAATTTAAGGGGCGATGTCAAAGTGAAATACAGACAACCCTTTACTTTTTATAAAATTCCCCTCGCAGACTCAAAAACAATGGGCAGGGTTAACAGGTTTTCTGGGGATCATCCTTTAACCATAACTGAACCAACATGATGCCGTGCAGGGATGCTGTGAAATGCATGTAGGCATGCAGGAGTGGATCAATTTAAGTAAATGAATCCCTGCAGCATGGCTGCTGTTTGGAGGCACTGTGCTTAACCAAGGGATTTCTCTGCACACAGGATGCCACCCACAGAGAGCATAGAGCCTGGAATAACAGTTCATGCTCGTTTGTATTCTTTAAATTACAATTTACCAAGCAAAACCTTTATTGATTTATGTTTGTTTTTATCTCACAGATACAGTAACCATATTCACTCTATAAACTATAGATGCATTTAAAGCCAAAAATAATTTGCAACGCTTGTCCCTTGATATTCCCTGAATGGCTCTTACCATTTTGTGGATGCAGGAATGTTGCCATGCAAAGACATCATACAGAATCTGTCTCCACTGTAATTCACTGTTCCATTAAGAGGATATTATAGGTTGTGGTTGTTTTGACTGATCATTTCTCAGCCTACACACTGAGTTGTGTTGGTTTCTACATGCTGACCTCGCCACAGCTCCACCCAGGCTCCCCCACTTAGCAAAAAATTATGGGTTTTTTTTAGATTCCACAGCAAACAAGGGGGCAGCTTGTAGAGACCAGACGTCAAAAGATCACAAATCGACAGGTTATTTCACAGACCCACGTTTTTGCCACACTCACGATGTGACTAAATAAAAGCCAATGTGGTCGATTTTCGACAACTACTGGATTGACAGCCATTCCTGGTGCCCTGAGGATGAATCCTACTGACATTGGTGATCTCCTGACTTTTCCTCTAACGCCATTGTAAGGTTGATTTGTGGTTTTTAGTGAAATGTGATGATATGATAACTATTGGATTGATCGTCACACATTCCTCACAGAATTACTGATCCTTTACCTTTTCACCTAGAACAGGGGTGTCAAACTCATTTTCACCAAGGGCCACATAAGCTTTACGGTTACCCTCAAAGGGCCAATTGCAACTGTAAGACTGTATAAACGTAACTACTCCTTAACATATTGTTAAATAACTGTCTCTTATTTGATTATGTATTCAAGTTAAGGACATTTATCAGATGTAAAAATATAGCCATAGTAAGAAAATTTCTCTGTTATTATTAATATAAATAAATAAATTTATCAGATTTAAAAACCCTCATTACTCCATCAATCAAAGATCAAACATTTTAAGTAAATAACAAAGACAAATATCATCAAACATAATCTTTTACAGTAACTTTTCACTTTTTTTCTCCACTGTCCAGAGGTGCAGAACCACAGTAAAACAAATTATTGAGCTGCTACATAGCCAACGTCTGCCAGATATCTAGCATGCCAAATATCTGGAAAAGTCGGCCGACTCGACATCCACATCCAGCCAATGAGATCAGGCAGCTACTTTTTCACCACAAAACATTATAACAAACAACAGCTGTTTTGTCTGTAGGTTCGCGTCATTTCCATGTCATAGTGTGTGACCCCTCTGTCACCGATCAGTCATGTAGTGTGAACGCCACAGACTCCCGTCGCAAGACGGCAAGTTGTGTAGTGTGAACGGCACGGCCATCGGCCGACGCTGAAAATTGTGTAGTCTGCACGAGCCTTAACTAACGTTGATCCTTCATCACTGATACTGCCTCATAACACAAAAGACATGGGCCTAGCCTGCCGGGGTTTCTCCTTGAAGCACAAACATGTATTCACTTTCCCACCATTCATGAAATTGCTTTCCTTCTGCATCAGTTTTTCTCGTCTTGGACATTTAGGGATTATTTGTATACATTTCTCATCTACACTTGTCAGAAAACTACCGTAGTGGGTGTGGAAACATCGCAATCTAGTGGCGGGATACCGTCACTTCTCGGGTCACAAAATTGACAAGATTGTGGGAGATGTAGTTTATGGCAGCATAGACTTTTATTTTAGGACAATCATGAACCTTTTTAAGCGTTCGCGGGCCACATAAAATGACGCGGCGGGCCCTTGAGTTCGACACGTGACCTAGATCCACAATCATTGTCCAAAATCTTCACTACGTAGAAGCTAATTCCCATTACTTTGTGTTAGCAAGTGTTAGCATGCTAACAGTCAAAAGTAAGATGGTGAACATGGTAAACCTATTACCTGCTAATCTTCAGTATGTCTGTCATTGTGAGCATGTTAGCAAGCTGATTTTAGCATGTAGCTCAGATCACTGCTGTGTCTATGTACAGCCTCAGTGAGCTGCTAGCATGTTGTAGATCTTATCTTATCTGATCTGCTGTTTATTGTGGATGTTTACTTTTTATTACTTGTGTTTGTTTTTTGATGCTGTTTTAATGATGCTATGTATTATTGCTACATGTCGTATTTTATGATGTAAGGAGACATGGGGGGCATGAAAGCCCCGCTTATCCTGCTTACAGGGTCGCGGGGATCAAATAAAATGTTTTAGTATTTTAGTCTGCGTCTTGTTCTATAGTCTGTACTCACAAGAGGAGCTACTGTTGGAGCACAGGTGGAGAGTCAGGAAGAAGTTAGTTTTTTCACCAAAACCCAGTGTTCAGTGCTAATGGTTGGAAAACATGTCGGCTATCATACAAAATTTGTAGATTTAAATGTGTGTTTTCCTCAACTTTGTACTGTTGCATTTATTTTCATGAAACCTTTTTTTTACCCTTTGACTTATACCTATCTCCTGCTTTACTATCTGTTTACTTGGGCTGTAACAAACAATTATTGTCATTGTTGATTAAAGGGAGAGTAAGTGATTCAGCAGGATTGTTAATATTTGAACTCAACTGTCATTAAATACACCCCTCCTACAGCGCACCATCAAAAGCCCCGCCCCCAAATTTCAAATCGCTGAGGTTTCTCCAGCGTTGAAACGCCTTCGCCTGGCCATACAACTTTCTTCTCTGTTTATAATCTTCAGAGCTTCTCCTCTTTACGTTCAAATGTGCCGATATGTAGAACTCTCTCAGCAACTGCCCCCCTCCCACCATCACTCGTGTGCACAAGCACTAACCGCCACCTGTTGCTGATTGGCTGGAACAAAGTTGTGTAGAAAGATCCGCACCATATTCTTTGTTTTCCATTTTCAGAGCTAGGGCTGTGTAGGAGCACATACAAAACTGAGAGTTAGCAATCTGTGAGGAAATATTTGCTGAATTTAACACAAAAAGTGTATTGGATTACAATTGCTTACAATTTCCCTTTAATGTTGTGATTACCTTAGATATCCATATCAGAAAATAGTAACAAATGCCCAAGGTGGCATCATAAAACTGCTTGTTTTTTCCCATTAACAGTCCAAAACTCAATAATATTAAGTTTGAGAGAAAAGCAGCAACTCTTGACATGTGAGAAGCTCCGGCTGGCAGTCGCCCCTGGTTTTCAGCCTGGTAGAACCCCAAACTATGGAATGAGCTACCTCCACAGGTCAAAATGGCCCCCACCCTCTAAACTTTTAAATCCCGCCTGAAAACTCACTGTTATTCCCTAGCTTTTAACCCAGCATGAGAGCTGTGTGGTATTCTGCCTTTCAATTGTTCGTGAACCATTTGTTTGTGTGTTGTCTATGTTTTTATGAGTTCTAAGTGTTTTTATGAGTGTTTTATTCCTTGTGCAGCACTTTGTAAAATGTGCTATAAATTAAATGGATTGGATTGAAGCTAGTAATAGTGAATGTTTGGCATTGTTGATTCACAAATGATTTGATGAATTACTTACTTAAACAAGTAATCAAATATTTAAATTGTGGCTCTCTCAATCAACTAATCATTAATCGACAAATTGAAAAGCACTTTACAAGCTATTCTTAAGAGTTGCTTTGCGCTTAGCAAAGGGGACAGAAGACAGCAGTAAATCAAGCTCATGACGACAAGCGAGGGGGAGGGAGTGTGAGCTGAGCAAAGGGATGAGATCACTGGTGGCCGGGGAGTGATTGTGGCGAGCGTACCACCCTGAGAGGGACCAGGTGCTATTGTAAATCACCCTGGTAACGGTCGCCATGGAGACCTTATAGACACACGCGCGCACACGGGAGAGAGGGCCGTGTGTATGTGGGTGAGTGAGGGATGTAAACGTGTACGTACCTGTTACGGGAGACCAGTGCGCGTGGATGAGCAAGAGAAGGATGTGCATCTATGTAATCTCTATCACTCTTTATTGTCTTGTGCACTTTCATATCATAACCTCCGGTCTTACCACCGTGCGGGAGTGCACAAATGCATGTGTAGTGAGGGTAACATACAAAGCTTGTAGCTAGAAGTAGCTGTGAACAGAGAGAGAGAGGTTGGGGGGATCAAACACTGTGGTGAGCATGTGCTGCTGTGTGTGTGTGAGGTTATCACATTCGGGCTCCTCTCAGAGAGAATTCCCAACTAGAGGGTTTGAATTATTCACAGCTGCGATCAGTGCAATAACACGGCTGTTAACGGAGGTAAGGATACGTTCCACACATCCGTCCATCCTCCCCATCTCTGTTTACCTCCCTCCCTCTCACTCGTTATGACAGTAAACTGCCTTTTAATCCATCCATCCATCCTCCATCTCTCTGAACAGCCACCCCTTCAATTTCCTCCTCTCCCCACGCACCCTGTTCCTGTCTTTCTATTTGCTGTCTCTCAGCCTCTCACTCAGTCTGCCCCTCTTCCTCTTCCCCATCTCATTCAATATATCTTTCCTCTATCGGTTTTCTCAAATCCCTCCCTCATTTTCTACCTCTTTTCACATCCCTCCATCTAGCCACTCCTCCGCCCTACGCTGCCCTTCCTCCCTTGTTCTCTGTCCACCCTTCAACAGCATCCATCTTCCCCTTATTCTTTTCTTCTTTGTTCACCCGAGGGCTGATCCTTCCCTCTTCTCGCCTGCCTCACTCGCCCAGCCGCGCTTCTTTCTCCTCCTCCACCCCCTGCTTTCATTTGTTTTTCTACCTGTTTCACATTTGTTTTTCTACATCCACGCTCATCCATCTTTATTCTTGCTGTTGCTCATTTAACGTCTGGATCCGTCCCTGCCTCAGCAGCCATCATCATGCACCTCCGTCTTTCCCCCTCCCCTTGACCATTTTCTCTCTTTTTTTTTTATCTCCTCCTGTTTTCTTTGACTCCATCTTTACCGAGCGGCCGTAACCTCCACCCCTCTTTGTCTCTCCCTCATCTACCTCTGTAAATCTATCTCTGCCTCTGTCATAGCCCCCTCATTATGCCTTTTCCTCCTCTCCTCTCCCTCTCTCCAGAGAAGCCATTAGGTGCTGCTAGTGAAGGTGCTGCTGTAAGGCTATCACTCTTTTGCTCTCTCCTTCCCTTTTCACTCTCTTTCTCTCTCTTCTGTAGTCTCAGGGCAATAGGCTCCCCCTTCCATTCCTCCTCAGTCTCTCCATCTCTCTCTTCCTGTGTTTCTTCAGGCGCTCTTTTCTCCCTCCCCCTCTACTTGCGTTTTCGCATCATCCGACTCCCTTCCACTTCCATCCTCTTCGCCCTACCTCCATCTTGATTTCTCCACCCCTACAACTACCCCCCACCTTTCCCTCCATCGAACCAGAGACAGCATGTGTGTGTGTATATGGCATGGACTTGCTCTAAATCATACTGTCATTTCAACTACCTATCTCAACATATATTAACATTTTCAGCACCAGCTGCTTCACATTTGATCAGCTACACAAACACTGAAGGTGCAATCAATCAGGACGGCAACTAATTCCACTAAATTATGTTATGATCAATTCATTCTTTACTCGCTTTGAAAGAAAACAGTAAAAAAATGCAAAAAGTCCTTCAATTTTAATGACATGCCCTCAAGAATGACACATATCAGCGTTTTCTGACCGCCATCACCTCTTCAAAAATGGAACATTTGAAATGATGTTTTCTGATCTCACACCACAATGGTTAAGGTTAAGTTCAGGCACTAAACCACTGGGTTTAGTTTACCTAGTAAATGTTTAGTTCAGGCACTAAACCACTGGGTTTAGTTTACCTAGTAAATGGAAGGGGACCTTTGTCCAAACATCAGGGTTACAATAATGACTTGGTTAAGGTCAACGAACATCATGGTTAAGACAAACCAACGGAGAAAACGGGACATTTGTTGACCCATCCATCTACCCTGACCTCCTACCCCTGTCGCTTTTGTGGCTCTATAACGTCACCCAAGTCCATTCTTTGCTTTCAACGGACAAGAGTCACTTGAATGTCAACACGTATTTAACGTAATTTGTTACTGTATTATTTTTAATCTTATCTAATTATGTGTTTTCCTACAACGGCGTATTAGGGCCATTGTAGTTTTACAGAGCATGGGTCAGGGGGGTAATATTCTGAGAAAAAACTCAAAAGAGATAATAAAGTCGTAATAAAGTAGAAATTCTCTGTACTCACATCTAAGCTACTTTCAACAACCAGTTTTATTAGATACTTCCTTCCTGTTCAAAGACCAAAAGCATAAAGAATGGGGATGGACTGCAGACTCATTTAAAAATTACTAAGATGTGACACATGCTTTCAGGTGTCTTGGTTGCAGTCCTTCATATCTGCCAACTGTCTGAAAGCTGCACATCTTCTGTTATGTCAGCACTGACCCTTGTCTTGTTTTATTAATGACAGAATTTTTTATTTTTTTTCTTGTAAATCTACAACTTAAGTCTCGGAAATTCAGATTTTTTTCTCAGAATATTAAGCTCCTCCCCCTGCTTCATAATTATATATATATTTTATATCTACTATATATATCTAATATGCTGTTGTAGTTTTCCACTTCTGGTACTTCTTTGATTTATGTCTTTGTAAAGCACTTACGTAGGTAACTGTTTACTGTCCACATTTGCTTAGAAAATAAACTCATTTCAATAAATTACCAAGATTGTTATAATTTGTTAATATTTCTGTTTCTGATTTGACTATTAGAACAGAGGGTTTCCAAGTCAATCTGTTGGTTTGAATCAGTGACCCACTGCGCACAAATAGGGATGCAAGTAATGGGTTGGGTTATAAAATGTCGGAGAACAGTGAAAATGTCCATTACAAATTCCTAGAGCCCAAGGTGACATCATCAAATGTCCTCAAAAATACTCAATACAGTTTCATGCAAGACTAAGACAAGCAGCGTATTTGCACATTTCAAATGTTTGGCATTTCTGCTTTAAAAAATGACTAAAAAGATGAATCACCAAATTACCAAAATCATTTCTTTAGATGGACAAATTATATATTGACTGATCATTGCAGCTCAAGCTTTCTTCTTTTTATCCAAAGTCACAGATATTGTGAGGATAAGATCAGCACAAGAAGCAGACATTTCCCCAGTGACCTGTGGTTGTTTTTTGAACATACTGTAGGCCTTCAACGATACATCTGCTGCAGAATTCTGTCTGGTATATTCGCTCTGGAGAAGGGATATAATGATGAATAAATCCAATTTTCTTGTCCACTTATTGTATTAGAAGCAAACATTCACAAATCAGTCTGAGCACACACACAAATGCTATCTACAGTGCACAACCTGTCCTTACTTGCTTTTGTCTTACACATTTAGCTGCCTTTCTATGCGCCGCACCTTCAGCTATCTCCATCGCCCCCGACTCTGCCCATCTTTGTATGCCATTAATCTCTCCTCCTCTCCTATATCGCCTTATCCTTCTCCCTCTAACGCAGGGGAGACAGAGCAGGGGAGACAGAGCAAGGGAGAGAGAGAGAGAGAGAGAGAGAGAGAGAGAGAGAGAGAGAGAGAGAGAGAGAGAGAGAGACAGAGAATGACCATTATCTAAGCCAGCATCTGCAATAATTCCACAGCAGCCTATTATCCACAATAGAGCCAAAATGGCCTTTGGTAATATGATGAAATCTGCCGTAAAAAGTAGAAATTGGACTAAAAGCGTCAGAGTGTAGAAAAACCTCCATTCCTCAGCTGCTTTATCACATTATTGCATTCTACTCATCTCTCTCTGTCTACCTCCCCCCCTCCCACATTCGGTGCATTACTGTGTCTTTCTCTAAATTCTCTCTATTTCACTCTGTTCCTATCTATTGCTTTCCTCGTGTCTCACTTTCTCTTTCCGTCTCTTTATTGCTCCCTCTCTCCGTCTATGTGGCTCTCAATGAGTGTGTGTCGATCCATCGTCTGACAACACCATGTTCTCAAAAAGTAGAAAATGGAAATTCCATTAAACTAAGTGTTGGTCTCAGTCTCTTCCTAATGCAGCTAAAACGCTAATCCAACTCACACACACACACACACACACACACACACAGAGACAGAGACAGACAGACATGGATGTGCATGGATGCGACACAAACACAAGAGAGAAAGGACCTTCCAATCAGTAGTGTACCACAAATAGGCGCAGGAAAAACAATTTGCCGTCATTGCTAACAGCTGCTGCTGGTGGTGCGGGGGTTTGAGTGTGTGTGTGTGTGCGTGTGTGAGAGAAAGAGAGCACCAGGCAGATTTCTTCCCCATCCCTCTTCTCCCCTCCTCCACTGTGTTGTCCCAAGGGAGGTGGAGAGGTGATGTATAGACCCTCTCCTGATCACACGACTCAGCAGAACAGATGGACACACAGAGAGAGAGAGAGAGAGAGAGAGAGAGAGAGAGAGATGTACAGTGGTAGACTGAACAAAAGGGCTATGTGATGGCTTGTGTGTCTGCAGGTGTGCGAATGCAGTGGTGTGTGTAGACTGAACATGCTGAGAGCTAATATATTGTTTCAATAATCTTTAAAGCTGCTATCCACTGTGTTGGCAGGGTATCTTCAAACACTATACTAGCACTTTTTCTATTTTTCTTTTTTTTTTTTTTACTGTGGCTGGAGATGTTCTCCATGGTCTGGAATTGAAAAATATTGATCTGCTTGTCAAGTCACACCTGTTCTAGTAAGAAAGTCTGTTCAAAAAACAGTGTACCAGTTTGGAAGTCAACAGGCTCAGCGTAGCACACTTAACTTGCTAGCATGATCTTTAAAGTTTTGCAAAGGCTATTTTGAATAAATAGCAGGCCTACACGACTCTATAACGGTATTTACTGTAGTCGAACATTGTTTTAATTACCGTACCAGCACCAGAAAAGACGACAACTTATGAATGGAATATTCATTATCTACTAGTGGATTTAATTCCAAACATGGTGGGGAAAAAAAAGGTGTGAAAATTTGGACCCGATTTGAGACAGACCCGTGGAAAAAAAAGTCCTCATACCTAAACGACAAATTAGGTCTGTATCGAAACTACATGACGCAAGCATTGTGATGTTAAACACGTGGTTAATATTATGAAAGGGTCATAGTTTAGTTAAGGTTTAAGCAACAAAACTACTTGGTTAGGTTTAGGAAAAGATCGTTAGAAGTATGCTACATACGTAACCTTATTGAACAACTTCAAATAAATCAATGTTGGTTTCACACGGGAATTGAACCTCTGTCTACTGGATTAGAGGCCTGCTGCTGTAAATTATGTTGATGAGAGTGAACCAAAACATTACAGTAAAACCAACACAATAAGCAAAACACTCGACAAACGTAGAACTGAAAAGTCTGGTGATAGCGTCTGTGGGTTTGTCACTACTTGCAGTTCCTTTATATAACACATAAACTCTTGATCCAAACATTGATTAATGCAGCTTAAAAAATAAGTTTATTAAAATAGAGTTACACAAACTATGGCATAAAACAAACACAGTGTACAGTATGTAGGCTTATGATAAATTCAAAGATAAGAGCCAAGCACAAAGACTTTAGATGGAGCATGGCTCATCAAGGAGCACCTGTTCATTTATGCTAACATTTTATTCTTTGAAAGTCTACCTGTACAGATAATGGCAGACCTTCACTGGCTGACACAACGTTGTGGGGCTCTGGTGGTGAGGCTGCTAAGCCAGACTAAAGCGAAGAACTCTCCACACAAAACTAAGCCTTAAAGAGCCAATTACCTCGGTTGTGACCAGAGACCCTTCCTCCTGCCGCCTTATCATTTCTACAAAACAAGAGCAATTGAGGAGTGGTTAAGAGGGAGGGAGAGAACAGAGTGAAGGGTGGGTGGAGGAATGACTCGAGGAGGGATGGAAGGAAAGCTGTTGATAAAGGAAGGGAGCAAACAGTCACCCTGAGGAGATGAAGAGAGGCAGCAGGAGAAGAGAGGGGGGATGTATAGGGGAAATCATTTTTGAAGGAGTGGACTGTCGGGCAACCTAGAGGGAGAAATAGATGTGTAAACAAACACTGGCAATAGGGACAAACAACAGTGAGCCGGAGAGAGAGACAGAGAGAGAAAAGAGGGAGGGGAAGATGGAGGCAGAGTGGGAGGAAGGCACGGAGTGAGAAAACAAGCTCGACCATGTGTTTAAGTCAACAACGGCAAGAGAAACCTCAATAGAGAAAAAAGGTGTGGGCGGGAAAACACTCCACAGGGAGAGAGGAGACAGATGTAGAAGGGAACCGGCACTGTGAGATGTAGAAAGAGACAGAGAGAGGAGAAGGAAAGAGACGTATTGAAAGATTCAGAGATGTAGAGAAAGAAATTAAGGGAAAGGGAGATAATTAGATGGAAAGTAAAGGAATGCAGAAACCTCCTATAACTCAGTGACAGCGTTGACTGCTGACAGCAGAAAAACTAATACGAAGTGGGAGGAGAGGGATGGGGTGATGGGAGGATTAAAAGACAAGAAGAAAAACTAATTATTCTGTGATTCTGCTAATTAGCTCTGGCTTTGCGGACAAGCTCTGCAAGGCAACAGACGTTTAACCAAAGGATTCACACTACCCTGATGGCCCGGGTGGGAGGGACCAGAGGAGAGAGGGAAGGCGAGGTGGGAAGGAAAAGAGAGAAGGAGCGACGAAGGTGGGGCGGAGGGAGGTGCAGACTGACAGATGAGCGGACACGGACAGAAGGAGAGAGGAGGTGGTGGTGATGTGGGTCTGAAGTTATCTCAAACCACTCCATCAAGTGGGAGTGACAGTAAAAAAGAGAGAGAGAGAAGCAAACCCAAGGCGATAAACTTTTGACGTCTGTTTATCCATGCACTAAGCAGCTTCTACATAAACTAACAATTAAAAACCCCTCATTTAGGCTCTTAACACTGCAGATCCTGCACACACTGGCATATCAATGAGGCAAAGTCTTCTTTACACACTGACTGTATTCTGATAACCCTTCATCCTTACCGCACACACGGTTTCCCGTGATTTATAAAAATAATATCTCTTTCCTGCGATTTCTCGTCATTAGTGAAGTTTGATTCTGAATTCAAATCTGTGAATAATTAAGCACAAAATGGCATGTCATACTTATGATATTCTTTCATATTGCTCACGTGAGGTAATGTGGTGATATTCTTTAGTAGTAGCCTACAATTGACCGGTTTTAAGCCCCATCCTCCTTTACTGTCGCTACTCCCGTCAAGATGTCTGTTCTAGCACGGCACACACAGTTAACAACAGTGGCAGGTTTACCACTCGAACAGACGTGACGTCAAACAGAAGTACACAAAAGCAGGCGACTGTTGCAGAATGTATTAAATGTAGCTAGCTAATGTTGGCTAACTAACTAATTAACTTCATGGACTACTTGAAAATCCGGTCTGTTCATTTATTAGACTAAAAAATAAACTCTCTAAATGTCAAGAAAGGAAATATTTGTACACCCATTTTTCTTATTAAACAACAAAATACAACCTTACACCTTCTGAATTCAAGTTGCTCTTTTTTCACTGAACTAATTGCCTTTTTAACTCATCATAAAACTTCATTCAGCTTCCACTGTAATATCTCTTACCAGTTTAATACCTTTCAGCAGTCTGATCATCTTTATCACTGGATTGGGGTTAATACTGCATGCAGTGGCAGCAAAGTAACATGTGTCGCATGCAGCCATATTGTTGTGGTGTGAAGCACGGGAGAATTGTTGCTAGATTAGCTGTAAGATGGGGGCTATTCTGCACCCTGCTTCATTTTTATTAATGCTGCTCTTCATTCTTAATTTTAGGATGGTGGCCTACATGTTTTATTGAATTGCCTGCATCTTTGTTTATAGATTGCAGTGTTTTTTTATAGAAAAAAACACTGCAACAGAAAAGTTGGTCATGTCATATTACTGTAGTATTTAGCTAAGAAGTGATTTGCATGGTAATGTTAATGAGGTTTGGAGAAGGCGTCTTTGTATCAACGCATATGATAGTTTTCAGTTTGTGAACATACACAGGCACATATGCTAAGAAAGCTGGTGTTTTGTGCAGGTGTTTTTCCCAGGAGAAAGTACGAAGAATTTGTAAAGAATTTCCAGAAAATACTGTGGTCCCAAATTACTGCATGTACAGTAACTTTGTCCACAATTGCACTTTTATTATGTGTCTACCTGGTTCATATAACGTACATACAGCTTTAGAGAGAGAGAGAGAGAAAAAGCAAAGGACAAATGTAAAAGAGGAAGTGTGTGTTTGTATTTCTTCCTATTCTGAGAGCTCATTTACAGTTCCTGCATTTTACTCTGGCAGTGAGGTATGCCACGTGCCAGGAACGTGGCACTCCACAAAGCATTAGTTTACTGATCACATACACACACATTGACACACACACACACACACACAGGCACGCTGCAGCTAATGGTTACTGGCAGATCCAAGCACGAGTGAAGGGGGCAAAATGAAAGAGAGGGGTTAAGTCGCTGAGTATGGAAGGATTTAGACCTCAAACAGTTAGAGGAAGAGAGAGAGAGAGAGAGACAGAGGCAGAGGGGGCAGGGGGAGGAAAAGAGTGCAGTGAATGACTCACTGAGCGTGTAAGTGTTTAACTGTGTCGTACTGGTGTTAGTGAGTGATAGGGAAATCTACAGGGACCAACGGTGAAGGTAATTCCACCATTGCGCCGGTAACGTCTCTCTTTCTCTTGATTTCGCTCTGTTTCTGCTTTTCTGGTTCTCTCTGAGCCTCAGGAGACAGGAAGAGAAGAACCCACTGTGGAAGGGGATATTCCTGCATCTCATTTCTCTTCTCCCTGCCTCCGACTTTCTATCTTTCCTTCCATCCTGTGGCAGAAACGGATGCTTTAAACACATGAGATATCCCAGATTATTGACCCAGCGTATTGATATGTTCCACATTTCTTTGTGTGCATGTGTGTGTATGTTTGTCCTGGGAGACTAATGCTACGCCTCCAGTTCCTGCTGCAGAGAAATCAATGACAGCACCACTCTTCTACCTTAGAAAACCAATGATGGACTGGTTAGCAACACAAATGTGTGCATCAGTGTGCACATTGTTTGCACAACCTTTGCATCCCTGCACCACAGAGGGACGTTTCATGGCTATAGTGATATACATGCTTACCTGTCCGCTAATCCTGAGTAGCGAAAATGTCTTTCAGACCGGGAGGTGTTCATTAGTGCTGGCTAATGGCGAGCGAGGTAGGCTAATGCGCCAGTTCCTCTCAGAGACCATAGAGGGCCATTTGTGCCATGGCTGCCGAGATTGATTGGGGGGCGGGCAAGAGCGGCATATTGTAGCATCGTTAGCCTTGCTCATTGACCATATGGAGATCAATACTTCAGAAACACACACACACACACACACACACACACACATATAATGTGAGCACACAAACATTCCTCTATGGGCAAACATGGAGGGAGAGAAATGCGCACACTCACATCCACAAACAGCCCTGTGGTCTAAATAATGTTAATGATTTGACCATTAGGAGTGAGGCATGAATCAGTGGTAATGGCTACAAGAGAGGGGCTGTATTGATAAATTGTTACACATGTAAAAGCACGTACAAACGCACACACACACATACAAAGACACACAACACAGTTAGAGCCACGCATCTACAAAATCGAGAATGTGTCCAAGCTTGTACGTGCAGCTAACACATTATGGAGGAAGAAAAGACGTGTCACGTTCTGCCATTAAGCCATTTATGATCAGGACCAATCAGGGTACAGGCACTATTATTAAAGGCTTACGACAGTTCTATGTTTTTCTTATATCTTAACAACTTCTGCCAAAGACCAAAAAACTGGTTTGAGAAATACATCAATACGTTTTAAGCTTTTCAGATTGCCCAAAATCCCAGCACTTATTTATCTGCCATCTTGACGGCCGTAAGGTATACAGTCAAAGTACACAGTTACAAGGTAATCTACTATCTTGAGGCATATTTGTGACGAGCAGAATGATGTAACATTAAAATTGAGCCAGGTTCAACTTTTTTGCCGGACGACCCTGCGTCTGGCGGTGTCCATACTGAAATGGATGAGAAGGCTGCCATTTTCACACACTGTTACGATGTCAGTGTGAACACAGCCTTAGCAATACACAGTTGCTACAACAGCAATAAGAATGTGTGAAACATATTTGCAGACAATTGTTGATCAAAACTCAGTGATTACTTCGGGTATCAGCTGGTCAAAATTCAAACTGCCAGTCCTCAGAAATTACAATTCCAACATTCTGCTGCATATGGGGATATAATAAATGTTTGCTAGATGTTTCAGGTGGAACTTTGATCTGATTCACTTACTTGACAATCGTATTTGTCTGGATTGTATAAATGTGACTTTCCGTACATCAATTACAGTGTACTGTAACAGAAAGGGATGTGAAAACCATGGCAGAGCAGGGTGTGCCAGCAATCAGTCTAAGCTATTGCAATTCTTACTATCGCTTACAAAAGGTACCAGTACTGATTAACAGAGATATGGAATAGTTCAACATTTGGGAAAATATGCTTATTTGTTTTCTTTCTGAGAGTGAGGTGAGTAGTAAGTAAGGAGCTCGATTCACAATGTGTTTAGCCTAGTTGACAAAGCATCTCACCTCAAGGTCCCTTTAGAGGTTATTCAGGGGCTTTCAATCATTCAACATGATCACAAAGTACTCCAAAAAATGGAAATCGACATTTCCATGACAACTGAAAAACTCCATCTGCCAATAAAGACAATGGGATTTAACAGAAAGCTCCAGAACAACTACTAAAGGACATTGTGGATAGATTGTCACATACAAGTCTCTTACCAAGCAAAACAAACTCCTGGCCATGGCCACACACAGGGATGAATTTGCACTTATATCTATCAAGCCAGTATCTTTGACCACCAAATATTAAGCCTAAACCAGACTGACTCTGTTTAGGAAAACACGCACTCAGGTATTAAGAGGTCACAGTTGGGTGAATGCAAGGTCAGTCTCTATGCCCAGAGTTCTGATACAGAAGTTGGCGAGGTGGAGAATGACAGAGCGTTTAGGGCCCATATACCCAGGTGAGTCTCAAGACACAACGTCGGCTATTTCAGTCTCATCTGCAAGAAGGGAGAAAAGGAGGAGCGGGAGAGGAGGAGCGGGAGGGTAGGAGAAGGAAGAACGGAAACTAAGGCTCTAAATTTAGCCCAATGCGACATTCCAGAGAAGAATAATACTGCTTCCCCACTACTGCTGCTGCTAGTGGAGGAAGACAGAGAGAGAGACAGAGAGAGGCACTAGAGGTGGGAGATACGCAGAGACGATGACAATCCCATACGTTTAACAGGGCCTACAACACATGCAAAAAAAAAAGGACCTAACTCGAGACAGTAGGCTCCTAATGAGAGTTTTAAAATGTTTCTATGGTTCAAAGGAAACAATAATGCGGTATGAAAAGTTTCCACTCAGTGACTTGCTGGTGAATGTGGAAGATTTCAGAGACTGGGTACTCAGGGAAACTATCCTGTGATTCTCTGCTCTCGTCCTCATATCCCTGACCTTCTGCAGAGGGAGGGAGGGAGGGAGCGAGGGAGGGAGGGAGAGAGAGCGAGAGAGGGGAGAGGTTAGTGAGGGGAGGAAGGAGGAGAGGAGAGGAGGAATGTTGACAGAACAAGGGAGTAGAGGTATTTGAAGTAAAGAGGCAGAGAATTGAGAAGGGAAGGAAAGACGAGAGGGAGGGAGGAGAGGAGAAGGATGAAAAAATACGAGGTAACAGGAATGAAAACATACCCCTACTCCCAATTGCATGCACATGTGGGTGCAAACACACACACACATACGAAATGAGTTGCTAGTGCGGTTCCCACAAAATTGCGTGAGTGTGAGTAAGTTGGGTGTGCTCTTCAGGCTCATGTCTCACATGACCACACACACAGCTGGGGGTGCGTCACCCACCAGGTAACTGTGTGCTCATATCAAAACAGCTGCTATTGGTGTGGTGAGGAGTGTTACACATGACCTTTATTTGTCAGCGTGTTACTGTGAAGAAGTATGCATGTCCATGTATACGTGCGTGGGTTTCTCCTTGCAAGATGGTACAGGAAAAGTAAAAAGCTTGCAAACTTTCCAGAGTGATTACAAATAAAGGAAGTTATCATCAAAGAATCACTCATAAACTGTGTCCACGCTCTGAGAACAGAAAGATATGCACTGCAGTTAGCTATGTACTACACACATACACACTTTGGTTTAAAGGATAATTCTGGATTACTACAACATGGGTCGGATTTTCGCAGCTTTGCCCACCTTTTCTATCAGTTATGATAACATTGTACTCATCAAAGTGATCACTGAGATCACTGGCAACACAGCAACACCGCTACAACAAAGTCTAACAGGGCAGAAAACAAGAGCAGTCAGAACATCGGACAGGAGATAAACCAGTCGACAGATGGAGATAAAATTGAAAGTAAGCACCCAAAATGTCAGTAGAAATCCCTCACTGGACAAGAAAACTGTGCGTGCACACAGCTACGGCAAGGTCAACGTAGGAAATCAGTCTGTAAAGCACAACCGATCTTTAACTGACCATACCTAACCTATCGGAAAGAAAGAAAACAAGCTTATTCCCCAAAGCTATTGCTTTTAAACTGGCCTTCTTTTTAGTGACGTTACCGTGTTCCCACATCTCAAGTAACTTGGTGAGAACAATGTTATAATTACTGATAGAAACCATGGCCTGACCTACAAAAACAAAAACCTAGGTCTGACTAAACTTAAATGATCCTTTCAGAGCCATTCTTCTATTTTAATGCCTCAATTAAGCTGCTGTGGTAGTGTGACAGACAGATAAAGCAGATTTGTGTTAACTACAGCGCACAGTACGAGTGTGTGAAAAAGTAAAAGGAAGAAAGACAGAGTGACAGAAAGAGAGGGAGAGATCACGGAGAGGGAGGGCAAGTTTGTGCAATTTCAGCAGGAACTGTTTGTGCCGTTCCAGGCCGGGGTGACATGGCAGTGGCAGGCATTAACAAACAATCAGCGGCACCAGAACACCCCGATCAAACCGCTGCTCAATTAAAGTCATTTCTCAGCTCACTCTGGGAAAGTTCCTGGTGGTTACTCTCAAATGGCACAGATAGAGAGATGATTGAAGGGTTGGTGAAGGTATGAGGGGAGAGCGTGTGTAAGTGTGTGTATTAGTGACCTATTCTTACATGTCGACAAACAACCCCACCCCTTCTAGCGTCCTCTCTCTCGCCCGCCTTCTCTCAACGGTAGAGCG
>NC_060153.1:27444674-27453792 GCF_021292245.1 Micropterus dolomieu
ATACACACACACACACATATATATATATATATATACAAACACACATATATATATATATATATATACACACACATATACATATATATATATATACATATACATATATATATACATATACATATATATATACATATATATATATATATATATATATATATATATATAAAGGACGCAGGCATCGAACACACATGTAGTTCTGTTTATACTAGAGTGTGTCTGCATACATGAACGTTTTATCTAGTGTACTTTAAAGGAACAGTGTGTAAGAAATTTGTTTAAAACATTCAAAAAATTAACTAACATGATCAACAGAATGTGAAGACGTAACTAAATATAATCTTTATGTATTGTGTTGGACTGAAGTTAGCATGCTAACTAGCTAGCCCCGGCCGGTCCTGTGTTGTGTTGTAATACCACTTGTGCCTTGAGCTGCCCCGAGGGCTTGTCAATAAATGCTGCTGCATGAGCTGCTCTCCCTCTCCCTCGTGCTACCTCTACTTTTTTGTCTCCTGCCACCACGTGATCTTCCCTGCCTCTGACTGGGTATGAAATCATTGTTGTCTGGGGACACACAGAAGGTGGAAGCACAGTGAACTGCCCTGAAGCGCTGCCCGCTTCCTTTCAGCGATCATGTTAACCAATTGGACTGTTCAGACGGAGCGAGTCAGTGTAGGTACAGCCGCGAGCGAACGTGGAAAAAAAAAAACACACTGATAACTACTAGAAATGATATACTGTATTATATATGATATAAATTATCTGAAAATGCGTCCCATGCCAGTCCTTTTTATTTCTCTGTCCCTCTCACCACTGTTCTCTTGGAGTTTCAATTCCCCCAAATCCCACAGAATGAAATATCAAAATCTGCCCATCCACTATAATTATAAGAAATAACTGTTTGTTATTGTGTTCTTTAAATTACGTACTTATTGCACATTAGTGGATAAATCGGCGTGCCGATATTATCGGCTGATATGAGCTAATTGCAGATAAATGACAATTAAAAAAGAAACAGAGACTGAAGACAGATCCTTCAATCATGTTATGAGTGTTGTTGTTGCACAGTTTGTCCACTAGAGGGCACTCTGCAACTCCCCTGTTGGCAACACGTGTTTGGAAGCCAAAAATCCACCACAAAATACAGCAATCAGCTGTAGTTTTGTTAAAAGTTTATTTTTAACTGCATTATGTCATGTTATCTTGATGAGGTCTCGAAACTACACAAAACAAATGTTAGGGACAATCTATATATTAGATCTATATATTAGAATATCGGATTTTAAAATACTCCTAATAATTCTTTGCCACTCGGGCTCTATTCCACACATTTGTAAGTTTCTTGTTGACAGATAGGAGCAGACAAAAACACACAGGCAGGAGAGAAGCCCCTCCCAGCAGATCATGATGCGATGGTCCTTTAACTTCACTGTTGCAGAAGAAGCGATGCCCGCTAATCCAGGAAGACATAAAAAGCTTATTTATGAGGTTATTATAAAGATCAGCTCTAACGTTACATGTGATTAGAAAGGAGCAGAATCACTTAGACAGTAGCCTGCCAGGGTGCAAGGAGGAGGAATTATTGTTGGAATTACCCATTATACCCTTAATCTAGTCACAGAGTTTTACGTCATCGAGTGTCTGCACAACTCAGACTGTCAAAAAAAAAGGGGTGTTTTTATATCTGAAACACAAAGTCAACAGGACAAGAGGGTGATTGAGAGAGACAGAGAGAGAGGAAAGATGAAGCAGGCCACCTCATTGAGTTTGTCATCAGCAAAACTAGACATCGTGTTCTCTCTCCCTCTCACACACACACACACCACCACAGGTTTCACTCATCTCACACTTAGGAGGAGAATGGGAGGAGTTTGCCTTATGAGTGACTGCATTACCGGTGCTCTGAGGGCACATTGTCCATTACAGCTCATTAGTTTCCTAAATCGCTATTCATTTTCAATGGGGCGTCCTGTGGTCTAATCCCACTGTGAGGAGGAAATAGGAGGCCATACAAGAGGGAATGAGAGAGATCTGTCACGTCATTGACCAAGAGACTGCCACTATGTGGATGTCGAGCAAAGACAATACAACATCTGAGGAGAAGATGCACACCCTCCCCACTAATGACAGGTATGAGCTTGGTAAAAGAGTCCCCCACACACACACGGTCTATATCCCCATTTCCATCCCCCCACCTTGATTTATGAGCTCAACCTGGGAGATTGCTTTCCACAAGAGAGGGAGAAACATATACCAGCCTGCCTTTTGAAAAACACACACACACACACACACACAATGTCATAAACCCATGCTGCCGTCCGTGTCAAGGTGAAATGGAGTACGAAAACAAATAGATGTGTTAGTGGCAAACCACTGGTCTGGTGAGCAGTGACTCTGGAATAACTGTCGGACACACACACTCGAATGATTTATTTTTTTTCCATCTACATCCAGCAATCAGCAGGACAATAAAGATGTAGAGGTGTGCAGGATTGTACCATACCTTAGGATGTCAAATGGTCTGAAAAAGAGCATTATAGTTAGTTTTAATGCCTTGCTTCTGTTACTGCTGCTGATGCTCAGTACTACCAACTCCACTTTTAGGGGCTGTGACCAAAAACTAATGACACTGCCCCACAGACTTTTAGATATTTAGGGGTAAGAGCGGCCTCGCTTTAAACGCTCCCGGTGTGTTGATTAATGGCCACAGGGGAATGGCTCATCCTCAGGGGTAGGGGGTATGAAACATGGTTCCTTAGTTTTGCAATATATTGTGGTTACTGTTGGTACTGTGTGGTTACTGTATTATACATACTACAAGAGATGTGAAGCCAAATTATGTTAAATCCCATTTGGTGTGTATTTGCTATCCATTTCATTGTGTGTGTCTCAGCTCTCACACCTGGTCAGCAGCTGCTACGGCAACATTTCTATTTCAGGTCTTTAAGGATGACACTGTGATACATGCATGGAGGCGTGTATGTGCGTGTGTGTATATTTGACAGTGTCCTAAACGGACCAAAAGAGACCCATATGCCCTTGGGTGTGACGCAAAATAGCAGTCAGCCAAAAGCCCAGGTGTCAAACCGTTACTGAAGACTGATGGTAGTTCACTTGTTTTTCTGTCTACGAGTGTGTGTGTGTGTGTGTGTGTGTGTGTGTGTGTGTGTGTGTTGCCTCTCTCAAAACAGAAACATATAACCTCTAATGCCCAGAAATAGTCTTCTGAATGATACTGTCAGCATGATCTGTAGTCTATTACGTCCAGCCAGCAAGCTGGCTACTGCTGACAGAACCAGGCTCTATAACAGCAGACAGTGCTGGTGTGGATTAGCCTACATAACCGTACATGTCTTAAAGGATGTAATGCAGGTATTTAGCATTACTGGATCTGCTTCTCTGCTGTCTTCTAGAGGGGGTGCACATTTCTTCGCTTCCTTTAGAATTCTGAAACTGACTAGACCACCAAGAAAACTGACTATTGAACTAGAAATTTCTTACTGCAGCATATTCAAATGCCTAGATTTCCCATCATGCAGGCAATAGATTCACTGTGGTTGAAGCATTTTTACACAAATCTATACATAACTACGCCTGCAGCTTGCCCCCATTTTTGTCCACAACCTGCTCGAAAACCCTGCCATCACACACACATACAGGGACTCTGTATTCACTAGGAGAGTGAAAGTTGTGATCATAATTGCTGTTTTACTACCCGAGCAGGAATCGACTTCATGATTACGCCGCATCACATGCCAGCCGCTTTCATAGCACAACTATACAGTCAACAGAAATGACAATTATCATTGGCTCAAAAAAATAAAAGTTGTTCAACAGAGAACAATGGCAACAAAACACTTCCACTGAGCCGATTTTAAGCAGAAAGAGAGCCAAGTGCACTTTTCTTAGGATAATGTGATCCCACTTTTTTATTGTGATTTTATTTTTCAGCATGGGCTCAGGTTAATGGCTCCAGTGAAGTGAAAACTTTACTGATGCAAAATAACATGATGTTCATCTACATCACCTCCTGCTCCTGTCCAGCTCAGGTGGATCATTTATAACACTCTGTGTGTCACAGCTGCTGTCCGAGGAGCTGATCCCAGGACCACCAGGGATGTGAGAGCTGTCCTGGGTGCTCGCCATCGTCGATATGCTGACGGGCAGATTGCCACTGCTAACAATGACAGAATACAATCTCCACTGCTGAGGGGATTTGCTGTTCTACACATTGATATTATTTTAGAAAGCCTGGCAGTAGATTCTGCTGTTGTTTGTCTCTTGTTTTCTGAGCCCTGTGCCGATATAGAGCTGTCCCCAACTTGTTCTGATTTAAATCTGCTGCCTGATTTATCAATTTGACAAAAAGCAAAGAAAAATTATGCGTTAAAAGAGCTCTGAACTTTTTTTAAAAATACACTCACTCTATACACACTATCTGCTTTTATTATATTATCATACTGTGTCAGAGGGCTTCAATAAAAAGGTGTTAATAGTCCATTAACTTGTCCCCACATGAAGATGTATGCCCTCAGGGCAGAAGAAACCTGTCCTTGTAAACACAGAGGCAGAGCCACAAACACACACAATCATGTACAGGTATTGTTTACTGTACATACACACACAGAACCATGGGAGAGAATATATATATATATATACACACACACACACACATACAGTATATACACACACTCACGCGCACACACATATATACACACACAGGTTTGCTGTTGATGGTGCAGGTAAAGCTGTGCTTTCCCAAGCAGTTTGAACTTTGTGTGAGACTGGCAAACATCCCTGTGTGTAGGGTAAGCAGATTTTCTGCCTTCTTCTGCAAAAACTACAATAAGGGAGAGTGGGAATGGGTTGGTGGTGGTGGTGGTGGTGGTGGTGTGGGGGGGGGCAAAGGGAGAAAGGGAGGGATAAGGAGAATGACATTGTGTTTGAGTGCTTACCTTGAAAAACATGATGGTAGATGAGGGAAGGTCAGAAAATATATATGGGGATGGTGAGATTCCTTTTCTCTTCCTAGCTCACTGTCTTGAGGATGGCAGCAGCACAGAGCACATGCTTTATATACTGCTGACTCACAGGTAGAGCTAAATCACGTGATCCTATACCTGCACCAAGCTCAAAGCTGTTTACACATCTCAACACAGCTCAGCTCCATCTGCTGAATTCAAGCACAAACACTATTCATAGTAATGTAGTGCAAGTGAAAAGCATATCTGCTAGGACATCTGTCCTGTAAGATGCAGTTAAGATATTAATTCATTTTTTGATTAATTATTGTCTCCAATGTTGTGGATGTCAGAAATATGTCTCCATAAAAGTTGTAAAAGTTCAACTGTAGACTTTAGTAATCTTGAAAACTGAGATATTTCAGCAGAAGGACTGGATTTGTAAAATATAACTTAACACACAATATAATATGACACAAGGGAGCCTTTTATTTTGTACAGCAGAATAAAAATTAGCCCTAGTGTAACAGGCATTGTTCATTATTTTCTGATATTTTACAGACCAAACAATTCTGTAATTAATTGAGAAAATAATCGTTAGATTAATCGACAGTGAAAATAACTGCTAGTTGCAGTCCTACACTGTATACTGGCCTAAAGTAGTGCTGTTGTAGGAGGAAACCAGTCCTTAAGTGACGTTTACCTCAAAAGATATAACAAATGACATAATGGCTATTAATGATATCCAAAAGCGTCTATATTTTTAAAACAAAAATTCAACATTAAAAAAATGTTGCTTCACCTGTGAAAGTATTTATCACATAAATGTGTAATTCTGTGTGAGAACTCCAGTGTTTGATTGTGAAGCTGCTGGTGCAGTTTAACACTGGATACAAGCCACAATTGAGATCCTCCTGCTTTCTCCCATTTTATCCAGTCCTATGTGGGTCGTCAACCGCTTATCCTGTGTACAGGGTCGCGGGGGGCTGGAGCCAATCCCAGCTGACATCGGGCGACAGGTTGCCAGTCCATCGCAGGGGGGTTCCCGGGCCACAAAATCAAAATGTCGTGAATTTGCTGTTCAGAAATGTCAGAGCTTTGGTGGAGGGTTGACCACGTGTTATTGTGAATAGATGCTAAGAAATCAGAGCTACTACAGGGGAGGTGCTGATAAAAGGTGCACTAGGTACACCACTGCTGCACCTAATATCTATAGTACACAGGGTACACAGAGCCAGACACACCACATAGTCATAAACTTGAAAAAATATGAAATATGCAGAGCACTAGACAAAAATAGCATCTTCAGCGCGTACACACACACACACACACACACACCAACCAATTGGATTTTTCTGCTGCAAACAGCAGCGTGGAGTGACATGAAGCATGTGAGACTGACGCTCAGTGCCGCCAAATTGAAACTCTGTGTCTAAACTGAATTATCTTTGGCTGGCTGTGGCTGCATCATTAGTGTTTGTGTGCGTGTGTGTGTTTGTGTGTCACCCCCTATAGTTATAATGTGTGGGTGCGTATGAATGTGTCCCGGAATTAGTGTGACAATGTATCTTTCCTGGTAATAGTGTGTTTATTTGTGCAATTGGACAGGATGTTGGGAAGCTTGACAAATAATGATATAAGACTGAGAAAATGCAGTCGGAGTGGGGGGGGGGGGGGCTAAAATAAATACCCACACACACACACACACACACACACACACACTCAGGCAACTCACATGCGCACAGTCCTCTGATATGAAGACATTTGTCTGTGTATTGTATACTACACAATCAAACAGTCACATTGGGCGACACATGTTTGACACGTCAACAAAAACACAACTCTGTAAGCCTCACAAAGGCCTAATTTATTGCAGATTGCAATGGTGTTATTTAGTCTTCCATCCGAGTCTCAGTTCATCAGTGCTTTACAATCAATTGTGGATTTCGTTTACAATGACAGCTTTAAATAACTTCTGCCCTCTGGGAGTGTGTGTGTGTCTGTGTTTGTGATCAGATCTGCTTGTGTGTCAGACAGTCATAACAGTGGTCTTCAATGTCACACTGTTTGCCCATGACAGCCCTCCCCCCATCTCCATCTTTCATCTTTCTTCCTGCATCTTATCATGGTGGATGAGACAATAGGACCCTTGATAGGTGTCCTGCGCCAACGCCTGATAACAATGCCTCCTTCCACTGCAGCTGTCGCGCCGGCTGACAGATGGACCCTGTACAGGCACACATGTACAAACCCATGGACAGGTACAGTTCTCACACACATGACACATTAGCCTAGCCATGCATGACAACATAGCCCCAATGATCAGTTGTTATTAGCAATGAAACTGATTTATGTTGCTGTTTAACTAATTTATCATCCGTAAGATATGATTATTCTATGTAATAAATAACTTGATACACAACTTGAGAGGTTAAAGTGATGTTAGCCACAAAATGACAAATACTGAATATAAACTCTAACTGAACTGACGGGGCCCTGGCTACTAGCTGGGTAGAATGAGTCAAAATTGCCTTAAATTTGCCAAATAGCTAGAAGAAAAAATAGGAAGAAGAAAAAATCCTGCTTAGCAGTAGCTTCAAATGTGGTACTGGCTGCTTGCATTAGTTGAAATCTACCAATAAGCCTTTGGCAATATCAATATTTATTTTTAATTTTTTAAGTTAAGTACACCAATAATCCGTAATGAGTGTTTTAGTTATCATGGATTATGATTTAGGGCAAAGTTAAATTATCTGCACATCTGTTACAAGTGTTATCACTTCTAGTTGAAGTGTTCAACAACACACAGTGTTCAACAACGCACAGTGTTCAACAACTGAAGCAATCTAGTTGATTAGACCTCTGGTCAAGTCGAGCGGGTCGTCCAATAATAATGAGAAAGGTGTAAGTCGTCCTGCTCTTAAACGTGCAACAAAGCTAACTTAGTGTGAGGGAAGCTTTAACTGTATAATGTCAGTTTCAACTGATAAACGGAACATATGCAAAGTTGTTATTATAAATAAATAATATAATTGAAAATATTGCAAATTATGCAAGCAGCGTCTCCAAAATAGATATTTAATGCTGTTTGCCTGTTTGCTGTAAAAGTAAAGGGTTTAATTTTCAATTATATAGTCCTGTTTGATAAGAATATCCGCTCAGTTACTTTGGGAAATATGTAATCGAGTGTATTAGTGTCTATAAACTATCTATAAATCTGTTTACTTTATGTCCATTATACATCTTTTTAACCTAAACAACTACCGCTCTGTTTGTTGATATATTAAGTTTATCTTACCTCATATGAACTATTTAGATAAGAAAGCTGAGGTCTAGCTGGTACTTTAGCGATAATGGCTGCAAATAGACCTCGGAACCTAATTTCTGTCTTCAGGTAACCAAGATAGTAAATCACCAGCTGCTCTCAGCATACAGACCTGTAAATACCATTTGAATGTTTTATAAAGTGGCCCCAGTTACAGGTAAAGTTTATCCATGTTTAACTGGAGGCTGTAGTCACTTTCACAGCCTTAGTTTTCTTAGTAATTAAGGTTTTTGTTTTATCTCAGAGATCATGTGGTAATCAAACAATGTGTCCATTGTCTTTTGTTTCTTAGATTTTCTGTTGATGAACTTGATCTGTAGGTGGCGCTCTCGTCTGTTCAGTCCAGCTTTACTGGGTACTGCCAATTTCATGAACTGGGTATGGACTGACTGAAAACGGCTTAAAGTCAAAGGGTGACAGAGAGTAGCAAAATTTTATTATCTGCATATAAAGATTACTTTAACCAACTAAGCCTGATTTTTTATGATCAGAAGCATCTGAAAACACTGTGCATCTTGCAGCAAAGACTCGACTCCAACATGTAAAAAATTACTTACATGTGCATTGCTGTATCCTGCAGACCCAAATAATTAATCAAACTACACAAACAGTGTGTGTGTGCTTTTGTGTGTGTGTGTGTGTGCGTGCGTGAATGAGACGGAGCCACAGTGCCAGTGGGAAAGAGGGGAGGGAGGTAGGGAGTGTGGGAATATAGAGGGGAAAAAGAAAGGAGATGGAGAGAGGGAGCTTTGCGCAACCATCAATCATATTCTTGGGGTTCAAGTTTATTTGGCTTCTGTTTTTTTTTGGGGGGGGGGGGGGGGGGGGGGGGGGG
>NC_060153.1:27453812-27481719 GCF_021292245.1 Micropterus dolomieu
GGGGGGCGGAGCGGAGCTAGGGGATGGACAGAGGAAATGGGGAAAGGAGGTGGACAGTAATACACGGAGTAAAAAACCTGGGAGTGAGAGGATGAAGAAGGAGGCAGTGAGGGAGGAGTGGAGAGCAGGGCAGAGAAGTCAATAAATAAAGACGAAGAGGGAAAATATATGTGCAGATAGGGCACAAAAAGGGAAGAATAAGGGTTAAAGTCTTTCAATATGTGCAGACGTTTGTATAAGCATCGGCACACAGCGTCAATGTGTGCATTAGGGCACACTAGTGTTGCACTAGAAATAGATCCTCATTCCTAACAACCCGAAACAAATCTCTGGAAAGAGAGAGAAAGACGAGACATTAGCCAAGTGCACATATCGATGTGTGTTTTCTCCGAGTGTGTGTTTCTCAGAGCTCTAATGAGAAACCACAGCTCCCTCCGTCTCCATCTCCTCAATCATTGCTCCGGCCCTCCTGCTCTCATCCTGCGCTGCTGTCGGTCTTCATAACTCTTTGGACATCTGTATGTAGGTTACGCTTTCTTTGTATGTCTCCATGTTGCTCTATTTTCCCTCTCTTGTATGAGCATCATGTGATCTTTCTCGTGCTGTGATTGGTTTCCATTCTCTCTCTACCATGTACCTTCTCTGCCCTATAACAGCATACAGTCCATGAGCCTGTCTTCCCTATGTTCTCATACAGTTTTCTTTTTCCAGTGCAGCCCACGTCTCCATGCCATATCGCCCCACTAACATATGACTCACAATTCCTCTTACCATTCAACTCATTCATTCCTTCTGTATTACCATTTATTCTCTCCTGTTCCCTCTCACAATGTCTCCATCTCAAATTTGTCTGCACTTTTTATTCCGGTCCCTAAGTTTAGCATTGTATTAACTAACTGGATCGGACAAGCCCTTTAAACATACTTTGCCTTTACCGCGCAAATAAAGTCTGTGTACAGCGTTTTCTAATGGATTTCTTTTTTTTTTTTTAACTGGGAAAGATGTTATCAGTGAAAGCTAACAGTAAAATGGACACCTGCCCTGGTATTACTTTATTTTGAAACAAACCCACCCATAACTCATCTAATTCGAGAGGCCTCAAGGACGAAAGTAAAACACTGCTTCTCAAACTTTCTGTCCCAGAATAGTAAGTAAACACCAGAAATTTGATGAGTTCTTAATGCTGTCAAACTATTTTTGCCAGCAACCTTAAGATCTTAAGATGCCTTGCAAGCTTCTCAAAACAAGAAGTACCAAAGTATCGGGCAGCCTAAAGAACTACCACTGTCTGACATTGTTGAATTGAAGACAAGAGTGTATACTGTGGGGAAAAGAAACAGTCTGTGTGAAAACTTTGACAAGTTCAGCTGTCCAGGTTGTGCAGTGTTGGAAATCAACAATCTGGCATTGCTTTTTTTGTGGCAAATTCACCATTTTGCCTGTCTGAACAGGGCAAACGTGATGTTTGTTTGGAGTATAGGAAGAGTTTAACACACACACAGTCACACAACTCTCTCCCACACCCTCTCTCGCTTTTCTCTCAGTTTTGCTGTATTCCTTCTGCCACTCTCCTTTCTCTCTTTTCACAGTATCAGGTACAAGACTGTTGGATTAGGCTCCTTTAAGAGCGGATTAGCTGTGTCGGAGCCGTTTGAGGTAAATTGCTCCAAGGAGTCAATCTATCCCCTCCACCACCACCACCACCTCCTTTCTCCTCTGTAAGACAGAGTCAAAATTCTCAACCTAATCCTCAAAGAGCCTTACCGCACCTCCCTCTGTCTGCCTTCTCGGTTTTTCCTCCTCCATTCTCTCCCTCCTTCTTTCAGCCCACACAGAGGAGAGATGAGCAGTGGAAGAGTGAGATACGTGTGGAATGGGTAAGGTGGGGTGGGGGTTGAGAAGAAGGGGCTGGCATGCGAATGCAGAGACTCCGACAGACACACGTAGGTGAACTGTATGACTTAACAAGACTGGCTGCTTTTGTTGTGTGTGTATGTGTGTGTGCCTGCTGGAGCATGTCACTAAACAGTGTTGAGTGGTGTTAATGGTAAGTGGCAACGTGTGTGTGATTGTGTGTGCGTGTGTGTCTTAGCATCTGACTGAGCAGATGGGGAGGATGGGGTGCATTTTGGGGACAAGGGCGGGGTCACATCTGTGTTGTCCCTCGCGTTTGTCTTTGTATGTGTCATTTGGCATGGTGGCCATCACCACAAACAAGGTGATTAGCAAGTTGGGACACACACATTATTACTTGAAATTAATGGACTGACCTCCTTCTGATAGCCAACTGTTCCCTCCCATCTCTCTCATGTCCAAAAAAATGTATTCTGTTTATTCTAGGCATATTAAATTTTATACAACATTGATACTGTGCTGCTAATGCAATCTGCAGCTGAGCCTTATGCCATATTTATCACTAAACAATACACAAGTACAACCTGCTTATAGGCGCGAACATTTGGACGGAGACATGCTGTCGCGTATTCACACACACACAGAAGCTACCGCTGCCTTCACTCGTCTTGGAGCTGCCATTGATTTGGGCTGCAAGGTGCTGTGGGCAATGGTTGCCGTGGCAACCGGCAGCCGAGCAAGGCAGCCAAAGTTTGAGCTGGCATGAGGAGAGTGTGTGTGTGTGCGTGCATGTCTGCGTGTGGACTGTTTGTGAGTGTCTATGTAAGAGGTAGAGCAACCAAGCATGCATTTATGTTTCTGTTTGTGTGTGTGTGTGTGTGTGTGTGTGTGTGTGTGTGTGTGTGTGTGTGTGTGTGTGTGTGTGTGTGTACACGCGAGGTGCTGGCGGGGTGACAGCAGTCTGTTTAGTATGCAGCCTTCTGACTGCATCTCCCTTCCTCCCTCCCGTTGGCCCACAGACACCGCATAAGAATGATCTACCCCCCCACCCACCCAAACACACACACACACACACACACACACACACACACGGCTATGGTTACTCTTCTACATATGCACATACTTAAAGTCACATACACATACACTCAGACACCATGTGCAGACACATTGTGTCATGACTGGTTTCTAACACAGTGAGGCCTGCAGGTCAATATTGCAGATGAGGTTAATATTAGAGAGGGCTTGTGCACACATTAACTAAAGGTCTGCGTGAGTAAAAATGTGTGCAAACTTGATATCACCAGCGAATTAACACGTAAGCTGATCTACTAACGGTGTGCACGCAGAGTGACGTCTTTCAAAAGCGCAAGATAGCACCTGTTGTTCATTTAGTACTTTTGCCTTAATGGATATGCAGTTTGGGGCGTAACATGCAAATACATTTATTTACTACACGCAATGTGATCTACCAAGCCTAAACGCAATTTCACATGAGTGCAACAGCCTCTGTATTTAATACGTTTGAAAGGAAGGTGCAAACCGCCAAGTGTTGCGCAGAGATGGCTGCTGTTGTTGTAGCCAGAAGGAGACACAGCTGTAATGAAAGAAAACGTAGAGAAATTAACAATATTTAATACTCTAGTACTCGGGATGTTAGTAAATCGGGCCGTGTGCATTCTAAAATATTGCACGTGCGATTTTAGTATATGTTATGGGTGACTTACTAAGAATTATTAAGTAGATGACAACAGGAGCAAAGAAAATGGAGGTGGGAGTATTTAAATTAGGTATTTTGCGTGTTTTAATGGTTTCCGCCATGGTGAGTCAGGAGGGAAAGCAGCGACTGCGTAAAACCCTTGGTTTGTTCCATTCAGTGCGTCCCCAGTATGTGGAAATCATATGCACCTGCCCATCCTGCCTGAGACTGCACTAAGCACTTGGGACAGCAAACCTGAAAAACTGCTTTGGGAAACCCCAGCAGAAACAGATACACAGGGCTCTCAAGCTTCACGCATTCACCGTGAGACACACGCATTTCAGCCAGTTCACACGATCACACGCCACACCTTGTATTTCTCACGCTGAGAAGTAAGTTAAGAGATAACGCCCACGAAGTGGTCCCGCTATATACAATTAATGGACGAGCATTTTTCTGCCGAGTTCATAGCTTTCTCTGTACTAAACGCCAGAGCAGTGAGGCTGATGTGTGTTGTTTCCGGGTAAATTCCGTGATCCCTCTGCAAGCACGTTCGTTAAGTAACATGGATGGAAATCACTTGCCTGTGATCAAAGATAGTGAGAGCAGTTGATGTTGTGGAGTATCCTGTAGCCAAATTCATGCTAAATGATTACTGATGCAGACAAAAACTCTCCAACCTCTCACAACCATTTTGGTGAACAAAATTACTTAGGCATATTCAGATCCTTTTTTATTTTTTTTGTTTTAATAAAAGTACTAATAGGCCTACCTCGCTGTAAAAATACTCAAGTACTGCATTGAAAAAGTTAAGTATGTTATTAGGTATAAGTAGGAAAATGTAGAAGTAGCCTATTAAAAATAAAAGTAGCCTATTAAAAGCAGAAAGAAAAATGTCCCATATTACTGTTATACTATTAGCCTATATATCATATCATTACATTATTATTCCTCATGCATTAATGTAGTTGGTTGTGGTTGAACTATTTTTTTATCAGACTGCTATTAATGATTATTTTTAGTATTAATCAGCTGATTATTTTCTCCATTAATTGATTGTAATAAATTCTGAAAATAGTGAGAGAGCCCTGCGACACCTTGAACGCTTGTTTTGTCAGTCCAAACCTCAAAATCAATAAAAATACATTAAAATAATAAAAAGTTAAAGCAGCAAATCTTCAGGTTTGTAAAGCTGGAGCCATGACATGTTTTTACATGATAAATGACTAATGCTAAATCAGATGACAATTCAGTTTCTGTCAATTAGCCTAACTGATGTAGTTCTACTAGCTGGACTTGTATAAGCTGTTAATTAATTAAAATGATATAAAAACATCATATTTAAACTCTCTAAAAGCCTATTTTTTAAAGTAACTAGTAATTGAAGGGCAAGTTCTGCAATAGTACAGTATGCCTATATGTACGATATACATTCAGCACTGCTGTTCATTGGCCTCGTTTGGGGCCAAATCTCTTTTTATTTTTATAGGCTACATTTGAATTTTTGAAATATAAGTATGAATAGTCTTTTATCAGATTTAGCTATTTTTATAATTTCTATTTGTTCGGGTCAATTATAAACTATAGATCAAACTTAACTGTTAGTAAAAACTTGAGAGAATTGGCTGAGACCGACGGGCCGCTGCTGCAAAAATGTGAGTGGCTCCTCCTCTAACACGTGTTTTCTAACTCCAAACTTTTGATAAAACTTGAGAGCCCTGCAGATACAGTATGCTGGAATCACCCAGACGTGAGGAAACGCCAGCAGATCGTGCTTCATCCAGCCAGAGGGAACAATCACCGACCGTCCGCACCGTGCCCGGTGGCTCCGCGATCTCCTGTCCCTGTTCGCCCAGTTCGCTCTCCGATACCTAAAATGGGTTGTGTCGCTATATTAAGACCGGCACGCTGTGAACAGCTGGTGATTGTTCCCTCTGGCTGAATTCTACGTGTGATCCGTGCACTACTGCAGCTGGCGGCTCAACTTTCTAAATTCTGGTCGAAACGAAATTTGCTTTATTAGCATGAATGTTAATACAACAGTATTGCCAAAGCTAAAGGAAAATACAAAACAAATCTATTCATATATATCGAATAAAAACAATTAAATAATTGTATTTCTATATATTGGATATAGAATAATATTATCTAATATTGTTAATTTCTCTACGTTTTCTTTCATTACAGCTGTGTCTCCTTCTGGCTACAACAACAGCAGCCATCTCTGCGCAACACTTGGCGGTTTGCACCTTCCTTTCAAACGTATTAAATACAGAGGCTGTTGCACTCATGTGAAATTGCGTTTAGGCTTGGTAGATCACATTGCGTGTAGTAAATAAATGTATTTGCATGTTACGCCCCAAACTGCATATCCATTAAGGCAAAAGTACTAAATGAACAACAGGTGCTATCTTGCGCTTTTGAAAGACGTCACTCTGCGTGCACACCGTTAGTAGATCAGCTTACGTGTTAATGTGCTGGTGATATCAAGTTTGCACACGTTTTTACTCACGCAAACCTTTTTAGTAAATCTGGCCCACAGACACACACAGACACACATACACACACAGGAAATAAACAGTCCACCATATAGTGACATTCCTCTGATAAAAGAGCCTGTTGGTGAAGGTGAGTATTGATATTTCCTCTCCAACCCTGTATTCACACCCTGAGGGCGTGTCTAATGGGCAGAGATGGTCTGTCTCAGTGTGTTTTCTCTGGCGCTGTCTGAGCAAACCAAACAGCTTTGTTGGGGTGTGTTGTGTTGTGGGGTGGGGAGTCAGGGGACCCTGGGAATTGTTTTCCCTCCTGCTGCTACCAATGCCTCTCTCTCTCTCACACACACACACACACACACACAAAACATATAGATATATAAACACACTTATGTGCCCACTCTTATCTCAATACATTTGCATAATACACTCACTATCATGCATGCTTACTGTGTAGTACACACACACACACACACACACACACACACACACACAACTATACAATCTTACATAACTTCCAATACACACTTGCATTACACACAGTTTTAAATCACACATACACACACAGCTGTATCAGACACAGACACAATCTAGCATTAAACCAGATACGCATACATTTATATATATTAAGAACATACACAAGTAATAATACAAACACACACACACACATTATTGATTGGGGTAGTGAAATGGAGCTTACACACTAACAGCTAACAGCTCCCTCCAAGTACAGGAGAGGCAGAGTGGTTAAGGATAGGAGAGGAATAGGAAAAGGAAATGAGAAGAGAGGAGAGAAGAGAAGAGAAGCAGAGGAGACGAGAGGAGAGAGGAAGCAAAGGGAACAGAACTGAAAAAATGGACAGCAGGAGCACAGAGAGAGCTGTTTGTCTTGTGTTTGTCTTAACAGGAAGCATCTCAGGAGGGACAGAGAGAGAGAGAAAGAGCAAATACACACCAGAACACAGCAGTCTCCACCCCGCCCCCCTCCACCCGAACACCCCTTCACAACCTGCCCTCCCTCCATCTTCAGAGCCTCTCTACAGGATCTGAGAGCAGCTCAGCTCAAGCCCTGACACGTGTGCCAGAGAGAGAGAGAGAGAGAGAGAGAGAGAGAGAGAGAGAGAGAGAGAGAGAGCTGTATTCATTGTGTGTGTGTGTGCAACTCAGGGAGAGAGTAAGGGGGGTGACAGAATGAGCAGGAGATAAAATGTGTGTACGGGAGGGAGGGAGGTAAGGTAATATCTCCTGCTCGTGGGGATAGATGGAGGAAAGAGAGGGAGAGAAATTACTTGGTCTGGGGCTGTACTGTGCCCAGTTCTTCTCTTGTTCTCTCCCTCTTTCACTCTATATATCAAAATATATATGTTTCTCATAAGAAACATAAGATGCAGCCTATAAAACTGAAAAACAAATCAGAATTAAAATTAGGCCAAACTATGCTGAACTTAATAATACCCTAATTGAAGTTGTGTGTGGTAAAATTAAAATGAAAATAACCTGCCACCAGTGATTAATTTATCTTTATTAATTTATCCTTCATCTAACAGGGCCGTCACTTTCTCAAAATAAAAAGTAGTAAAAGTATGAACTAATTAGAACTACATCTTTAAAATGTAATTGAATGCAACCCACGGAGCTTAATCCTAAACCAAACTGTAGAAAATTGGTTTGTCCAATTCCAGTGTATCCAGTGCCTCTCTGAGTGATAAGCTAACAGGTAACTTTAGATTTGTTGTAAAGGCAGCTGTATTTTCAAAAGGCAGCACGCAAACATAACTTTAGATTTTTTCCATGTATGGTACCAAAAAGTGAAACTGAATAAATCTTGCAGAACCCTTGGCCCGTAGTTATGGCACCCCAAGATGCCACGACACCCACTTTGGCACTAACTGCAATAAATTGATGGGATTTCACAAATAGCCCTTGCTGGAGTACAAAGCACAGCTTATTGCATTTTTTGCACTGTGAATTATTTTTTTTTTAACCACATTCAAATAGCAGTTTGAATTTCATATCTGAAGAGACTCTCTCATTTACTCAATTATGTAAATTCACTCACTTATGTGATACGAGCTTCAATTAAAAGTTCCGTACATGCTGAACTCTATGATATACCATTCTGATACAGTATATCTGTTCTAAGCTAAAATCAGCCAATAATACTGGTCCAGCCAATGTATCGGTCGGGTTCAGTGCATGTAAGACACCCTATGGGAAACTGGCTCTGCGTGTGTGTATGTGTGTGTGTGTGTGTGTTAAGTCGGCCACCCCTGACACCTTGTGGAGGTCAAGGTTCTCAGTAGAAGAGGATGGTGAAAAGGATGAAAAAGAGGACAGCGAGGATGATGAGAGAGGCTTCACCTCTGGAAAGAGAGGGGAGGAGAAGGTAGAAAGCAGGAGGGGCTTTGTCAGAGTGTGCATGCCTGTGGGTGTTTTTCAAAGCCAGTTTATTTGTTGAGTGTGTGTGTGTGTGTGTGTGCACATGTGTGAGGGGGCTGGTGTCGTGACTCACAGGGTCATTAGCACTGGCGTCGGCGCCTTCGTGCACTGCAATCGGTGTGTGACACTGTGATCTCCTCACACGCACAAGCACACACACACACTCACTTCCACACTCATGCACACACACACACAGTCAAACCTCCCGCTCCAATTTATCAGGACGACACCAGAAGCCCTCCTCTGAGCCCAACACCTGTCAATCCATTCTCATCCAATCATCACTCAGATAACCCCAGAGACCCGCCCCCGCGCTGCTAGCGTCACACAGCTGCACGCACACTTGCGCAACAAGCCACATCCGTCTCACAATCATTCTGTCACACACACACACACACACACACACACACACACACACACACACAGCGAGGCAAGCGTATCATCCGTCACACGCAGGCAATCACACAAACATCTTCCACAGACTCATGCACGCGCTTCTGCTCCCCCACTTGCTGCTTCCACTGAGACATCCACCACTGTGGTGACGGTAACCGCGACAACGGGCATAAATTAGCGTCATGGCGATATGCAAAGCGAGGGAGCAACAATTAAAGCTTGACTAACGAGCTTTTGAGGAGAGAGGCTGAAGTTTCCCCGAGCAGCTGCTAACTGGATTAGCCTACACACACAGACAGACAGAAACAGAGAGAGGGAGAGAGGGGACAGAGCACAGAGGCAGTGATGTTTAAGCACCACCTCTGAGACGACACACACGCACACGCACACGCACACACACGCACACGCACACGCATACACACGCACACACACACAAACAACAAGACATATCAGCACACTCCACAACAAGAAATATACATACACCTTTACTTAACCAGGTCTATGAACAACACTGAAATAACTGAGAACAGGAAGTGTGAAATGATTTGAAAGGAATTATTATTGCATCATGACATCTCCATGTACAAGCTGATAAAACACAAACAATAGTGATGAAAATGTTGTTATACTGCCATTGATTACTCAGGCAATATACCAGCTTTGCAGCGGGAAAGCTGCTGAATAAATCTAAATGCAATCATTACTATAAATAGTAAAATAACACTAATGATAACACAATTATTATCTATCTTTTGTTTGAGGGGCATGTGTATTCAGTGCTGCTTGTAACTGTGGCACCTCCTTGTTTATTGCATTTGGCATATGTTGTCATTATTTTCAACATTTCTCACCTTGACATACCAAAGAATTTTGCAGCTTTTTGTCCAATGTGCCAACAATTGGGACATAGATGGTTTGAAAACTCTAAACTGAAAGAGCAAGACCTCTTTCAAGGCTGACAAATTTTATTAATTGCATTCAATCTAATATGACCCACCTCTGTAACAGTGCTTGTGATGAAATTACTTGCTGTGACAGTAATTTCCATAAAAACAATATTCCAGAGATTCTGTATTACACATCAATATATGAACAGATTTCAAAATATATCACCAATATTCAGAAGATATCCTGACTTCCAGTCTCTAGTATGGATCATGCGGCAAAAACACTGGATGACTTTGCATTAGGATTTGGCGATGTCTATCAAATTGGCATTCATCGATGTCACCATCTTGGTTTTTTTTAAACCAGACGCGAGGGTGGCGCTAGCTAGCTTGGTTATCAAGGTGCATCCCTATTTCACGTTAATTGTGATATTAACTGAGATGCTAATTTTAGAGTGAGAAATAGGCTTAAAACAAAATGTAGGCCTTACTGGAAAAACGAACAGGCTAGTGATTGTTTTAACAGCGCTGCTTAAATGTACAGTGGATACACGTCACCTCTACACTGACTGACAGGTCGACATGGCAGCAACTTATCAATCACAAGATAGCCACGCCCTAAAACAAACCATGCTTTATATTTTATTCTCCTCAAAATGGGACCATAATTTACTAAATGAACATCATGCTGTATTGAAGGAGACTTACAACTAGCGATCGTGACCCTAAACTCATTAGGAAAGTGTTTACTGAGGTACTAAATCAGGTGAGAAGTAGGGTCATTTTGCAGTTAAGTCCAACACAATCTGACTTCTTTTTGCAACCAGTGGAGTCGCTGCCTGCTGGCCATTAGAAAGAACGCAGGTTTAAGGCACTTCGGCACTGGCACTTTTCAGACCCGGAGGATCCCGCTTGATTACTCCCCACGACCCAACTGATCTCGATGTGTGAAATTGGTGGATTCCCCCTTTTATGTGTTGCCACCAGTTGTCCACATCTTGTGAATGTTGATATAAAGCTCATACCCACACTTACACCCTAATAAATGATTACTATTACAAAATACAAAACAAACAGTGCTCTGTAATTTCTGTTATATGTTTTATAGTGGATTTGCTAATGTTATTTGAGACCTGTGCGACTATTCAACAAAAATATTACAAATATCTCAGACACTCTGCTTTCCCATTCTGCATTGCTCACTTGTTTCTCTCCTTCCAGGCTTTTGACTTTCTTTTTAATATGCCACATCCTCACTCTACAGTAAATCTCTCTCCTTCTCCATTTGCCTTTCTCCTTTAAGTCGTTCTTTTTCTTCTCTGCACATCCCTCTCCTCTCTCTTCCCGGTCTCCAATTCTCCTCTGTTCACTCAAATAAATCTCTCCACCCCCCACCCACCCACCCACCAAATCTAGGAAACACACACAAACATGCATGTGCACTGACTCGCACTCACTCACTTACGCACACAAACACACAGCCCTCCAGGCAGCAGCCACAAAGGCCCCATATTAATAAATCTGCTCCTTTATTGGTGCTGAGTGTCTCTGGCAGAGGGAGAAAGAGGGGGAGGAAAGAGGAGGAGCAGGACAGTAGACGCAGAGATCACTCGAGGGGTGGAGGAGGACGAGGTGACTGAGTGACTGTAGCTACTTTCTATTATGTAGCCACACACTTTCTATTGACGATAATACAACGGCCCTGAGATAATAAGCAACATCATGAAAAGAAGAACCATACAAGTGTGAGGTTTCACTTGTGTAGGTGTTTATTTGTTACAGTAGAGTCCACCCACAGTTCCTTAACGTCCTCTGTCCGGTGGATTATTAAGGACACCTGACACCTGGCTGAACCACTGGAGCGTTCAGAGTGGGCTGTGCTGGTTGCTGGGCTCGGGAAACAAACTGCCTGAGGTTGGCTTTTGGTAATGACAGCAGCTAGCTTGGCTTAGTGGTCCAATCTCAGCCATCAGTCAGCTGTGACAGATTGGGGATATGAGCTAAGGAGCCGTTTAGCTTTGGTGTTTGGCGTGGTGTGTAAGTGCATGCGCTTGTGTGTCTGGGGAAGGAGGGGTGGGGGGAGGCTATCAGTGCTGCTAGTGTTGCAGAAGCATCAATACACTCTCGACAGGCCATTTTCCTATGCCTATTCCCAGCCCTTGCTCGTTGCTGGGGCAACTACCGCCATTTTACCTTCCCTGGCTGCACCTCCGGAAGGTTTTATAAAACAGCAATCCCTTTTCTTTAATCTGTCCTAGTCAACTGTTTAAATAACCTTAGCGTATTTTTTTTATTTCTGAATCCTTGCCATTGGGCTTTCTGTATGTAAAAATGGGAGTCCAAATTATGCTTCCAAATGATCTGTATGTTTTACATAAAACCTTGAGTGAACAGCCAGCTTTTTATATAGTTCCTCAAGGACAGACAAAACCGTATGGTGTTTCGGTCTCTTCCCAAGGTTGAGTGGTGTAACACCATGACCATGGCACTCATCTCCACAGTCTGCTTTCCGATTTTATCTGAAGAATGACTGGAATCAGAGCTCAAGCTATAGACAAACCACAGTTGAAGGAAACCTTCCTCCTGGACCAAAGTATTGACTACACTTGAACTGCACCATTGCAATGCGAACAACATTGCTAAACCACATTCATTAAACAACAGTTCCCTTACCTGTCCATGAGGCTGCATGGCGCTGTAGGGCATGTTCTGCTTCATCAGCAACATCCTCTTCTGCTCCTCGCTCAGGTGGGCTGTCTGTCCTGGGATTGGCCCCTGGGTCTGCCCCGGCCCCGCGCCCTGGCCGCCGCCTCCCCCACCACCCATGTAGGGAGGCATCATGGGGTTCTTAACCTGACTGTTCCCTCCTATGGGTGGAGTCATCCTCTGGCCTATGTGATCAACGCCGCTGCCGCTGAAGTGACTCAGCGGTTTGGTGTTGTTATAGGACAACATGGCTGCCGTTTGCTGCTGCTGTTGCTGCTGTTGTTTGGACAGAGTGTTCTGGTTGATGCTGTTTGGCTGTTGCTGGCCCATCATGCCCATGTGGTTGTGAGGGAGGTAGTTGTTCATGGGGGCTTTAGGCCCATTGTTTGGGGCCATCCCAGCCACCAGAGGGCCCTGTGGTGCGTTAAAGGCTTGCGGTGGGTACATCATGGGGCTGTTGGGTTTGTCTTGGTTAAAGGGACCGGAGTTATAAGGACTGGTTGGAGGGCCTGCAGGGGACCAGTTAGCTGCTTGTTGCTGCTGCTGCTTCTGCTGCAGCAGTTTAGCACGTTGCTGAGCCATTGCTTTTAGCTGCTCTGCTGGAGAAAGTTCAGGTGTCACTGGCCCTACAGGCTGACCTCCGGGGGCAACTACAGCCGCACCGGGTCCTGTGCCCGCCTGACTGACCCCCGGGCCTGGGTTCATCATGTACCCATTCCCAGGCCTAGAGACTGCTTGTGTCTGAGCCTGGGTTGGAGTCTGAGGGGAGCGAGCGACGCAGTTGTGCAATGGGGAACCTGATGCCATGGCAACGGCTGGAGACTGCTGCAAAGGTTGCTGAGGAGGCGTTCCATTGGCAGTGGTGGCAAACTGAGGGCCTGACGATGAGGGTCGGACCTGAGGAGGAGTCCAAACACAGAGTCATTAACTCTTAAATGAACAGTTCAACATAACGCCGGGTCATTGGAGACTAGGAAACAGGGGGAAGCCCGGCTCTCCAAAAAGTTCAAATTTAGGCCTATTAACACCTCTAAAACTTTCTAATTAACACCTTGTCTCTTGTTTGTTAAATCTGTATACAAACAGCTAAATAAAAATGTGATTTGTGTTTTTAGGGGAAGTTACTTCCTGGAATCTTGTTGGCAGAAGGTTTGGTACCAACTTGCCTGTAAAGACACATATACTATGTGCTAACTGGCCAAATCTGGCGACACAGCCTGGAGACACCGCACAGAAGAACAAGAGAAATTGTATGAATGCTAAGCCTTATTTGAAGCCAGTTAAATAACCAGAGTAGTAGGTTGGATGTGGGAAACTGTGTCACGTTTCTTTTTGTGGAACTTCATACTGCAATGCAAGCTCAGCTGTCTTTGTTGTTACAAAGCCCCCTCTGCTCTCGCTGGTGTTATGTCCCAACTGTTTTTCAAACAACTGGTTCCCGTATGTGTGCCTAATCCTACCTCTTTTCTAACTCTGAGAATGACATTTACTAATTAACTTACATTATAGGGCAGGCTATTCCTCCCCAAAGCACATCTATATCTGCCTATACCTCATTTTTATTCCTATTTGGGGCCAAAAAACACATCTGTTTTTTAAATCTTTGTTTCTTTCTTAAGATATGTTCTCTTACATTGCCAGTAGAGTGAAAAGAAGTATCTCTTTTTTTGTAATATTAAATTTCTTTGATTTAATACAGGCATTTAAATTGGTAGTAACATGCTAACAAATGTACTGGAATGCTGCCTATCACACAAATATCAACATGTGATTGAATCACCTAAACTGGTCACAGTTTAGGGCAGAGATAAGGGTTATACACCCCTGCCACATGACATCAGGTTGACTCTCTTAGTACTGACCTGTGGTGATCCCATGGGAACCTGCGGCCCTCCCTGTTGAGGCTGAGGAGGAGGAGGCAGGGCTGCTGCTGACGCCACCCCTGCTCCAGGTGCTGTCGTATTCCCAGCTGCTTCCTGTGGGCCTGGTGTCTGATTGTTTGCCGGCCTGCCAAACTCTGCCTCTTTCTTGTCCTCAAAGTCCTCATTGAAGAGGTCGTGCATATCGTCCTCTGGCACAGTGTTGGCCAGCTCATCGATCAGCTCCTGCCACTCTTGGTCATTGAGGTTGATGTCTGAGAACAGTTTGTTCTGATTGGACAGAGACTGGGGATCAGAGGACTCCATCCCACCTCCGTCATCCAGTGGCTCCTGTTTCAGGTCCTTGAGGAGGCTGAAGCTGTCCTCCAGGTCCAAGGAGCCATTCAGCTTCATGTCCGAGAGATGGCTGCCCCCGTTTTTCCCCAGCTCATCTGATGCCTGGCCTACGTGGTTGCCATTGCTGTTTGTAGTGTTGTTTCCAGTAGAAGTGTTTGGCCCGCCAAGTATGGGCTTAATGTCCATTTGGTGATGCAGTGGAGAGATGGGTGGTACATTGTTGTTACTGTTGTTGTTAGGGAGACCTGTTAGTGAGTCCAAGCCACCGGAGCCCTCCTTCCGTACCCGTTTGGTAGTCGGTGAGTAGCTGCCTCCATCACAGATGCCGTTCTGTTCTCCATTGAGGGGCGATCGTGCACTGTCCAGTTTCCTCTTTACGGTCTCTTGGAGCTGTAATAAGCAGGAAAAAGAAAATGGATTAGGGCTGGGAGAGCACAAGAGATGGGACATGTTAGCAATATGAAAACTTTTCTGTGGTCTTCAGGGTGCTGACAATGGAAACAACATGAGGTACTGAATCAATAAGGCAACAGGCAGCTTCCTCTACACACATCAAGAACTGTCAAGAGAATGCAGGAGCTGTGCTGGAAATCCAAATATCACCAAGACAAATCAATCATGCTTTTAGAACAGATTCAATCTGGCTGGAATAATGATCACATCATAATGAGTACTGAGAATGAGAAGAGTAGCAGACCCCTCCACGAGGAATGTCAGCAGGCTCGACTTGAGGTTTTCTGAGGAGGGAAGTAAAAATCAAAAGAACCTGTAGTATTCCTGTCCATCTAAATGCACACCCTACTCTTAGCCATACTGTAGGCAGCCTCCGCACAGTCCGCTTAACTTAACAGTCTCACTGCCTCTCTCGTGGCACAGACAAGATAACGACAGGGTGCTAACGAATGCTGGCTGGCAGTTAAGGTAATCACTATCATAGACCTGGATTGGAGAGGAGAGGAGGTATGGTGGGGACAGCAAACAGAAACAGACACATAGCTAGAAAGAACGGAGACAAAGGGCAGAAAACGGGGAAAGGAGCAGAGATAGGCCTTGGCAAAATGAGACATTTAAAATGATCTCCATTTTACGCCTTTTCACCCCTTTTTTCTACATCTATGTTTTCAAAAACGGGCTCCCAAGTGGATGTAATACTGACAATTACATAAAAATTCAGTTTGATAGATGATACATAGGGCTTACAGTTCAGTGATTGAAAAAAAAGGACACTGACTGATCAATGCACAGTACTTTAAATAACAACAGCCATATTGGACATATTGTCTATTATTCTTTTACATTTTTTATATATTATTGTAAATTTTATATTTATGATTCTTCACCTGGAGCACTTGCAATATCTTTGTGATATCTTCTACCTACCATGTTTATTGTTAAGCACCAAAACGCCAAAGCAAATTGTGTGAATCTACTTGGCAGTAAAGCTGATTCAGATTCTTCTGGTGTGCTGCTTTGGTGCCAAAGTGTCATTTACACTCAGAAAAAGGGACATTATTCCTTTGAAACATCAGCTAGTCTGCACAATACCAGCAGGACATCTGCCAAAATCTGAGCGGTGCGTTACAAAGTCCTGGTGAATCTTTTTTTCCAGGAGACCAGAGAGGGCCGGATGGTTTTATGTATGTATCAAAAGTAAGCACACTGTAGTCCCTCACGAGGATAACAAGGAAGTTGGCAGCAATGTAGACTCAGGAAAACAATGGGAATCAGCAACAGCTAAACTGTAATCAAAAAGGTAGCTGCACAACTGAATAAAATCTCAATTTTATTCTTAACTGCACTTCAAACCCTAATGAAGTCGGCAGATGCTATTAAAAGCTATTAAAACGGCGGATGGGAAGCACCAAATTTATTAAAGGTTCCATAGGTGGAAATCTTTACAGTTTACGTCTTTAAATGTTTTAAAATGAAGCAGTGTTTCTACAGGAAGTGAAAGTAAAATGTAGAATTAAAATTACCAAAAAAGGAGAAACAAAACACAGGATAATATACTGAAAAACTTCCATTCACTTTCATACTATATGACTTAACCCTTCTTGCACTAACACTTCCTCCTTCTCAGTCAGTTCACACACACACACACAAATGCACAGTCTCACAAATGCACACCATTTGCAAGTTATACACACAGTATGTGTATCCTGCAGATCTACATTTCAAACAGTCTTCTGTGAAAAAGGGAGCCGAGAAGCAGTAAAATATTTTGTAAAATTTCGTTCAGCTGTCACATGTGAAAGAGTCAAACACACACACAAAGGAAACACCACTGATACAAGTGTGTGTGCAAATGCACGCTTAGCTCTTTGTTATTCAAATGGAACAACAGACAAAATATATTCAGATTGTATTCTGACCCTGACGTGGACCCACTCAAGCTGGCAGACACACACACACACACACACACACACACCATCACAAAAACACACAAATCATCCTTTTTTGACTTTCTTGGCCTACTGGTGTGTGAATGTGTGTGTGTGTGTGTGTGTGGGGAGGGGCTGTCAGGTTGGCTTTCCCCTCTGTTCACCACTATGACTGACAGTCAGCCTAATTATCTTTATGGCATGATAAACGCTAATAGTATTGACAGCCAAAACTACAGTGTGTGTGTGCGTGTGTTAGTGTGTGACTTGAACTCTTGTGCTGGTGTAGCCATTAGTGGAACAACTGAGAAAAAACCACATCTCCACTGTCACGACACGGCTTCATCATCTCTGTGTGTTTGTGTGTGGTCCTGCAATCAATGGGTTTAAATAATTCAGGTCTCCTGTGTGCAGGTTTGGTTTTGTGTATGTATAGGGTGTTTCTGTGCTTGTGAATGCATGTGTGTGTGTGTGTGTGTGTGTGTGTTACAGGCTTTCCCTAAATGCCAGTGACTCATGTTGGTAATAACAGACTCGTCTTTCAAAGCCCACCTATAAAAACTCCCGTAATTATCAAGGTGGTGTGAACTGTAGCACCCACCCACAGACGCATGCAGAGGTTTTGCATACACACCCACCTATAAAATAAATCATTACCAGTTTAACCTTCTTGATAAAATCCTGACTATAGAGACAGAAACAAAGACATCCAGACAGACAGACAGACAGACAAAGATGGTCTGTATTTCTGTCTGCTCAGTACTGTATGAGTCAGCATGCCACAGCCTGAGGGAACGTGACAGGATGACAAAATTGTAAGCCAGTGCAAAATACTTCATATACCTGTAGTTAATGAATCATTTGTTTCTTTTAGCACCATTGGCAACCCAATTACACCTCTGAACCTGCCATGCACCGCCAACAGAAACAATATTTTTGTTCATTTGACAATCACAGCAATAAAGTACCTGAACTGAGAGAAACAAGTGTCGGCGTGTGCGAGAGAAAGAATCAGAGCCAGGCGAAGAGAGAAGGAGACATCGAGAGTCAGAGACAAAGAATATTGAAGTAGTTTAATCAAGCTGGAGTGCTTAGCGGAGGGAAAAGAGCATCGGAGTAAAAAGGACGAGAGGATGGAACAGAGCAAAGACAGGAGAGAGAAAAAAGATGAGAGCGCTGTTTGTTTCCCTTCTCTCTGTCTCTCTCTCTCTCTCTGTATTCTTTGACATAAACACCTGCTGACTGCTCCTCTGTCAGCTCCCATAGCAGACACAGAGAGAGCGAGAATGACAAAGATACAGAGAGACAAAGGTAAGAGAGAGAGAGAGACACACACACACACAAGGAAGGCAGAAGGGATTTATTTGTCAGGCAGAAGGTCTTTTTCCTTTGAGTGGAAGAGCTACCAGAACATGAAGATGAAGAGGAGGGGAGAGGGTGAAGGAGAGAAGCGGTAGGTAGGGGAGGGAGGGAGGGAGAAAGAGGAGGAGGAGATAGGTGGCTTGATGGAAAGGCATAGCGCGCCAAATGACAGCGGGGAGCAAACGATGAGAGGGTGATCAGAGAGGGAGAGGGAGGGAGAGAAGAGAGACAGAGATGGAACCACTAAGGTGCTGTTGTTATAGCAACCTGCTGCTCTGGTGCTTTGTGCGCTGCATCCTCCTTCTTCCTCCTCTCCTCTCGTTCACTTACTCCCTCTGTTTAAAGGTTGAGCATCGTATCGAATTCAAACCCAAGTCTCAGCAGTAAAAGAACATCTCTATGTCAAGACACTTTCACAATATGTTGGTTTTTTTTTTTTTTTACAAAGCAACAGCACAAACCTTTTGTCTATAGGATTACACTTGTACGGCTGGAAAAACAAACTGTGTTCCTCCTAATATTTATCACAGCTTCTCGCCAGCCTTTTCTTTCCACCCGTTCTCCCTCACTCCTTCTTTCCTCACCACCACATCATCTCCTCACTCTTGCCAGTAACACACACACAAACACACAGTGAGTGGCTTCAGGGTGTTGACCACTGAGACCAAGAGAAAAAAGGTTAACCAAAGCGAGTTAACTAGACACACACACACGAATATGGCACATATGTACATCCCGGCATCACAAAGGAACAACCAGAGCTTTTATATTAACAATAAAACAGACAGTAGGACCCCACTAAATTTATTGAACCTATCCGCCAGTAGTGTCTTTTTATTATATTATCTGTCATTCAAATGTCACCACCAAAAGAGAATATATGGGAATTTGTCTGTCGAAGACTGTAAATCCTTTTTAAACAATTCCCAGAATATACATGCATTTGTTCAGGATTCTGTTTAAAGTAACGTTGAGTGAAGTTACAAAGATGAATTATGTGGTGTGGCTATAAAAGAGGTAGTCAGATACAGGTAGCACAGACCCACACATATTGGTCATGATTGTCCAAATTGAATTTGGTTTTCCTGGTGCAGACCAGCATATAGCTTGCTTGTGAGTGTGCGGGTGTGTTTGTGTGTGTGCTTGTTCCGGTCTGGCCCACTAGACTGTGAAATAAGTCAATTAAATCCAACAGGTCTTTAATAGGTAAATGTGTTTGCCGCTGTGTGTGTATGTGTTTGTGTTCGGTGTTGGTGGGGGTTAAAGCAAAAAGCTCTGGCATGTATTCACCCATTTAAACCATAACCTGCCTGCAAATGCTGCTGTTTAGTTGTAGGGTCTCTACCACGTGACCACTGAAATTGTCAAAACTGGCAAGTTAACTAAGTGTAGGTGTAGAGTAAACACAGTTGTGACTTATCGGAAAATTATTTTGTTTTGAGGGATATTTCATAATGTCAAGGAGAAGAGAAACAAGCGATGGCACAGGCTGAAACCAAAGCACACCAATGTTATCCTTCAGCTTTGTTACCTCACTTGGTTGTTGTATCAAGCGAGCTGCAGCATGGCTACATGTCCCACGGACCTCATTTCCTCTAAAGAAAGTGACACTGTAAGTTGACTTCACTGACTGACTGGCTGATTTTAAACAGGAATAGATGCCAGTGAGGGGTCAGTGTTTGCTATACTATCTTACAATTTCTTTATGCATAACATTTCTAATGTTATGATACACCGTCTTATTATTTCATTACTACTCAAGTTAGTGAAAAGAACCAGGAGGATATGAGGGCAAAGGAAGAAGGAAAACAGGCAGAGTTTGCCCTTCATCTCAAAGACACTAGCTCAAGCACACGTCAGCAAGTATCCATCCTGCTGTTCTTGAGCAAGTCACTGAAACTCACCAGAAGAGCCTTTCTGTGAATGACCCCCACATAAAGGATCGGCAACTTGGTCCGAGCCCAAAGGGACCAAGATGGAGAGATCACATTAGTGAGCAGACTGAAGGTTTGGGTAAAGTTTGGACCTTAAAGAAACAGTCAATTAATTGCTTTCTTGCAGAGATGAGACTTGTACCATCCACATCCAGCCAATGAGAGCAGGCAGCTGCTTTTTCACCGCAAAACACTTTTAACTCACCTCCAGCTTTCTCTGTAGCTCAGACAATCCCTGATACCTGCCTGTGCTAATCCATCCTTTCACCCAGATTCTTTGTCTTTATAATTGCCGTCTTTATAATAACAAACAACAGCTGTTTCATGTATAGGTCGCGTCATTTCCCGTTTCGCATTTCATGTGTGTTTTCTTGACAAAATGTGGTTTGGAGACCAGCGTCGGGTGACACAGCCGCTGTCAGCTTGTGTAGTGTGTGACCCCCTGTCACCTATCAGTCAGGTAGTGTGAACGCCACAACGACTTCAAGACTCCCGTCACAAGACGGCAAGTTGTGTAGTGTGAACAGCACTGCGATCGGCCAACGCTGAAAGTCGTGTAGTCTGGAAAAAAGGAAACCGTTAACCTGGGTGTTTGTCTTTCTCTCTGATCAAAGCAAAGAGGTAAGTTAGAGTGTAAAACATTAGCTTTGGGTTCTTCACTAGGGCCAAAATGCCTGGCCTGTGCAGTACTCCACCCTGACACCTTTACATTAATTTGATTATTGTAAGACTGTACTGTTTCTGCATGCCAATCTTTAAAGACACACAGTGTTCAGTTTTCATGACCAGATCCCAGAACAAACTTCAAGTGACAAGAGGAAGGTACAAACAAAAGAACCATTTGGCCACCATCCCAGAGAAGGGTGTGTGTGTGTGTGTGAGAGAGCGAGAGAAAGCGCCTGCCGGTCTGCCTTCTGTACACAGGAGGCCTAAACACCCCTGATTTGAATACACACGCACGTCTCATATTCTTAACAATAATTCCCTACATTTGACCTTTTCCAAATCTGCCAATGAATCCAGTGTGATATTTTGTATAGTCGGAGCATCATGTATGATGTAAGTCATGCTTCTTTCTCCTTCAGCCAACATGCTGGTATTCTTTGGACGTGACTCCGAGTTAGGATATTTAGTGTATTCTCAACAATTTTGTCCAACAGATTCAACAATATAGGGAAAACTCGGGCATATTGCTGACTTTAAAAGTTGCATATAATAAAAACAGAATCCATTCACAAAAATATGGGATGCATTTATGTAGTTGTTGTTAGGTCAGTGTTGTCCAATGTTAGCCTGACATCACTCAACTTTAATACCACCCACATAACAATACACACACTAAACACTGCTGTGGTCATTTTTGTGGGTGTGGGTGTGTGTGTGTGTGTGTGTGTGTGTGTGTGCAGTAAGAAAGAAGCCACATGTTTGTGTGTCATCAGCAGTTTCAAACCTGCTGACGTGACATAAAAACCTAGTGGCCACAGAAAACCATCACTTTATTCCTCCCCATCTACCCCCATCCATCCCGGCCCAGACTCAATAACAGAGACCTTAATGTATGTGTGTTTTTGTGTGTGTGAGTGTGTTCATGTTTGCAAGGGAGAGAAACAGTGAATAAAAGATAAAACAGAGTAGGCTAAAGAGCAGTGTGTGTCAACAGACACATTTACAAACCATTAGCAATAAACGCACAACTAATTATCATCCGAGTCAAGGACTGTGTGCATGTTTGTATGTGCATCTCATCTGAGTGTGCGTGTTTGCATTTTTGAGATAAAGTGTAAGTAAGAAAAAGTGCACGCAGAATGAGCAGAGAAGCAACACAGACAGAGAGAAAGAAACAAAATAAGGGGATGAGAGAGGGGAAACTGTGTGTGTGTCTCTGTTTGTGTGTGGTTCCTGGCTGAGCAGCTCCTCTCTATTTATAGAGCTGCGGCTCCTTCCTGTTTCTGGAGCTGTACCATCACGCCAGGAGGGGGTGGGGGGTGGGGTTGGGAGGGAGAAGGAGAGATGAGGTGAGGGAGGAAGTGTGAGTGGGTGTGTGGGAGGGGAGACTGGTCGTGTTTGACTCTTTAGTAAATCAACGGATCCACCCCACCGCCCCCCTTCTCTCTCTATTCTATCACTCTTTCTCTCCCCCTCCCACCCCATCTCTTCTTCCTCCCCCTCCCCCCTCTTACTCAACAGCATGGGCTCAGCCAGCAGCTACGAAAAAAACTACACACCAGATAGGGAGAAGGAGAAACAGGGGAAAGAAACAGACGAAACTAAACAGTGCTTAAACATGATTAGTGGGATATTTTGGCATCTGATGGTGAAATTGTGTTGCACAATAGGACGCTGATGATTTAAAAAAAAAAAGTGTTAAAAGATGATTGCTGACATGAAATAACAGCAAACAGCAACAACTGTTGACCTATTAGCTTTATAAAATCATGTGGTATCTGCGTGAATGAAACCTCACTGTTGTTCTTTTTGATTTGATTGTAGAAAGAGAAACTGGGATTCAAAGTTTGGTTCTCTGGTAATCATAACACAAACGTTTGAAGAGACAAAAAGACAAAAATAGTGTCATATTTATATTTTAAATGACAAGAAAGATGTAATTATTTTCGGACGGAAAACAATTCCACGAAATCCAGAAACAGTTTTTCATTTCATGGTTTCCTTTAAGTATATTCCTGTTAAAATTTGAAAAGTTGATACTGAGTTTGACGGTATATGTTAGGGAATGCATAGGGCTAAAGATTAGCATAGCACTCTTGATTGCACTATTTTTGTGCTCTTTTTTGAAAGCAAAATAAAATGTGTCACTGCTGGTTTCTGTGGTATATTCCAAAACAGACAGTAAGCTCCAGTCAAACAGGGTAAACATCAATTGTGAAAGACTGAGTGATACTAAGAAATTCTATCAGCTCACAGAAGATGTTAAAAACAACTCCAAAAATGACTCCTCTGGTTGTTGAGTTGTATTGCTTGTCTACACGTTTACTTAAAACCAAGCAGCAGTCAAGTCAAATTCTATTATAGACAAGCTAATTTGCAAATATAGGCTATTTCAATGGGGCCTTTTGGAATATTGCATCAACACTCCCAAATTGAAATAACAGGAGGTTTTCCTGTTATTCTAAAGGTGCCACTGTGTCCCAACAAACACACACGATAACAACTCACAAAACTCCATCTGCTGATAAGGACCATAAATCTGCTGTTTAAACCTCCGGCTCACAAGTGGACCTTCAGTAAGAAATATTTTGTCAAACAAATGTTATTGTTCATTTGTGGGAAGCCAGCTGGGGATCTGCCCTTATTACAGCACTTGTGACTCTCTTGGTTGGTTGTGGTACCTGCTCGGTTGGGGTCCGTGATGGGAGAGCGTAAGCCCTGTAGGAGGTACGCCCTCCAGGTGACAGGTAAAAACAAGCCGCTGGCAACACCATGTGTGACGGAGTTAGAAGCACACGTCTGTCTACACTAGGGCTGTCCCTGACTAAGGATTTACATAGTCGAATCAGAATCGTCAAGTCCCGCCTATTGTCGACTGATAGTCGAATCATGTGTGTTTTTGTGCGCGGCGATTGTTGGCGGGAGGGGGGGGGGTTACACACGGTAGCTCTGCTTTAATCCTGAGAAGCTGCAGAGCTGCAGTCTAAAATTCATTCAACTTACACTGTAAATTTCCAGCTAAACAGAGGCTTTTTGAAGACCCCTTTCTCTCCCTCCCTCTCTCTCCCTTTTGCGTGCATGCCGTGCTGCCGACAGCTGCATGCACATCGTGGTTCCTTGCGGGTCTATTTCAAGTAGCAGGCTATTTAAAAACGATAAAATATTCTTTGTGTGGTTCATCAACGGTGATAAATTATCCGAAAGTCCCGCGAGGTCTATCTATTGTATTAAGAACTTTCTTGTTTTAACTTTATATTTGTCTTGCTTTAGTTTGGCCTTGCTGTTATTTTGCTTTCTGGGTATATTGCTTTGCTTTGTCTGTCAAAGCACTATGTACACTCTGTCTTAAAAACAGTGCTAGGATTAATGATAATAAAAGTAATAATAAGACAACTTAGGCTTTCCACATCCTGTTCGAACCTTCTCATCTGTGGATAAACAAAAAATTGCTTGGAAGATCTGCTTTTACGTTCTATGCTCCAACTAGCTGGAACTCTTTACAAAGCAAAGTTATACTCTGGTTAAAATAAAGGCAATAATAAAGGCCCGTTCCAGGCTAAATGCGCTATGTTAAGCCATAGTATGTGGAAAAATATCGCACTGGGACTCCATATCACCAGTGGCTGCTGGTGACTTTCTCTGATCAGGTGGTCACTTTGGTATGTGGCCCGAAGGCCTATTATTTTGTGAATGTCATGGGGAAGCAATGAAATATGTAATTTATTAGCTACTGAGGCCAATGAAGAAGTCCTGACTGTAGATATGGCAAAACAATAGTACAAGATGTGAAGAAAGAAGAGAAAGAAAAGAGTGAAGGGAGGGACTTCTTGCTTCAGGGCCAGATGGTCACCAGGAGGGGCCTGACAGCTGTGTATGTGTGTGTGAGTGGGTTTCTGTACAAGAGTGTGCAAGAGCATGTGCACACACGCACATGCATGCACACCCATAAATAAATGCATACAATATACTGTATATATAGAATGAATATCAATCTTAATGTTGTGTTAATGTTCATATCACTCTTATGGTGTGCAGTCCAAATATTTGGACAAATTATATTTTTAATGTTTTGGCAACATTGTTCTCAAAACTTTCATGCTAACTTACTCCTTTGAATTTAACTGAATTGAACTGAGAAAGACATATAGACAGGTTGTGTCCAAAACCTGTCCTCTATGGACACAACAACCAAAGGGAAAGCAAGAAAGGCTAGCTAAACTCAACATGGGTGACATCAAACACAGGAAGAAACCGAAAGAAGGTGAGAGACACGGTGAAAGGACTGAGAGAAAGAGAGACAGCAACGGAGATATAGAGACGGGTGGAAACGTAGTGGGAATTTTTAACCTTTGTTTCTTCATGTGGAGCCTTTCTATTATCACATATGTAGAGGATGACATCTGCAGCCAAAACAACAGTATGTTTGTGTGTAATATTAGTATTAGTCTGTGTATGAGTCTACCATATGTTTATATCTGCGTGTTTTTTTAGAGGGGCTCCTCTGATAGGCTCGGTCAGGAGATGTACCACAGCAAGGCCAGCGTACTTTTTTCGGGAACCCATTCGGCTTCTGCCTCTGCCAGAGCCTGTCGGTTGGACACACACACACACACACACACACACAGATTTATGGATGCTCAGTAGCAGGAACGGCTGTTTTTTCCCTCTTTTCCACCAGCTTTCCCTCTCTACGCTGTTGCCTCAGAGCTGAGGGGGGAGAGAGGGAGAGCTACAGTGAGGGAGAGAGGCTGCTATGGTAACAGATCACTGTGGCAGCGAGCGGAGGGGCCCTGATGGCTATTTGGCAGCAACGCCAGAATCTCACTGGCTGCACACACGCGTCAGTGTGAATGAGTGTGTGTTAAGTGTGAGTGTGTGCGTGTGTGTGTTGTCCAAAAGACATGCTGAATGGGGAAGTGTTTGTGTGTGAGCGCCTTTCTGGGAGGAATGAACCCATTGAGCTGGTGTGTGTGTTTGCTCTGTGCTCCAGATGTCCTTAGTCGTGCAGATCGATGGCCACACGAGAGCACATCCCACTAACTTGAGTCACAACACCCATCTCACTATTCTCCCCTCTTGTCTCTTGTATATCTAGGCTGCAGGACTCTTCCACTATTTTAATACAATTATAATACTTATAATAACATAAACATTCCTGTGGATTGACCAATCAGTTGATCAACTAGCCTTCTGATTTCAGCCATGATAAATTAGCTGATGAGACAGCAGCAGGATAAAATAAATAAAATAATGTTATTCCCGTTCTCTCTTCCTGGCTGCCTTCACACTTCTCTCTCTTATTTTTATGTGTGTGTATAACTAGGTCATGCAGTAGTAGACTGCTGTTGCCACAACGCTGTGCAATTCCTTGAATGTGTGTGTCTTTGTTTACACAGCCTAAACACCCATTTCAACTAGACCTGGAAAGAACAAAGTCCAACCCGGTATGTGTGCATTCAGGAAACAAATGCAAGATCCAAGTGTGCATACACAGACACCCACACATACACACACAGAGATAATGCATGTCCTTTATAATGGGTTGGCATTTGGAAGAGGCAGTATACCTGTAAGACAGTGTGTGCCTCACTTCTGTGTGTGTTTCAGACATAGGAGGAGATTATGTTTATTCTAGTACTGTACTTGACTTCAGATTTGAGGTACTGACACTCTGCATTACATTACTTATAATAGAGTAGTAGAGGACTTAGAGAATTACACACTAGCCACATTTTCTTAACCTGTAACGCATCAATATCTTAAAGCCACTTCACACACTTGATACACCCACACAGGTGTTTCACTGGCCTGATTAGACATGCATACAGACTGTGCCCGACTGGTATTTCCCTGACCCCCTATTACTCTGTCACCTGTTGGAATGAGACAACTTCCACATTTATCAGGGTTCAGTTAGACCATCATTAACTACAGAGGGATTTTGGAAGGAAATTTCAAAATTTAAAGTTTGTCTCTTGGATAAACTTGGTTAATTTATTATTATTATATTTATGTCATAATTGTTAACATGTTAGGGACTGTGCAAGCAAGCTAGCTCGGCAGGCTTATGTGGCTGGCATGCGCTAGTGTGTTGCCAGTTAGGTCGGTAACTACCTTACAGCAGCACTATATAAATTGTACACTAAATGAGAGACGGTAAGTGTACAGGTGCTGGTCATATCATCAAAAAGTTGATTTATTTCAGTAATTCCATTCAAAAAGTGAAACTTGGATATTATATTCATTCACTACACACAGACTGATATATTTCAAATGTTTATTTCATTTAATTGTGATGATTAAAACTGACAACTAATGAAAATCCCAAATTCAGTATCTCCGAAAATTAGAATATTACTAAGATCAATACAAAAAAAGGATTTTTAGAAATGTTGGCCAACTGAAAAGTATGAACATGAAAAGTATGAGCATGTACAGCACTCAATACTTAGTTGGGGCTCATTTTGCCTGAATTACTGCAGCAATGCAGCGTGGCATGGAGTCGATCAGTCTGTGGCACTGCTCAGGTGTTATGAGAGCCCAGGTTGCTCTGATAGTGGCCTTCAGCTCTTTTGCATTGTTGGGTCTGGCGTATCGCATCTTCCTCTTCACGATACCCCATAGATTTTCTATAGGGTTATGGTCAGGTGTGTTTGCTGGCCAATTAAGAACAGGGACACCATGGTCCTTAAACCAGGTACTGGTAGCTTTGGCACTGTGTGCAGGTGCCAAGTCCTGTTGGAAAATGAAATCTGCATCTCCATAAAGTTGGTCAGCAGCAGGAAGCATGAAGTGCTCTAAAACTTCCTGGTAGACGGCTGCGTTGACCTTGGACCTCAGAAAACACAGTGGACCAACATCAGCAGATGACATGG
>NC_060153.1:27481819-27539688 GCF_021292245.1 Micropterus dolomieu
CTTTGGACCACTCAGCAGCAGTCCAGTCCTTTTTGTCTTTAGCCCAGGCGAGACGCTTCTGACGCTGTGTCTTGTTCAAGAGTGGCTTGACACAAGGAATGCGACAGCTGAAACCCATGTCTTGCATACGTGCGTGCGTGGTGGTTTTTGAAGCACTGACTCCAGCTGCAGTCCACTCTTTGTGAATCTCCCCCACATTTTTGAATGGGTTTTGTTTCACAATCCTCTCCAGGGTGCGGTTATCCCTATTGCTTGTACACTTTTTTCTACCACATCTTTTCCTTCCCTTCGCCTCTCTATTAATGTGCTTGGACACAGAGCTCTGTGAACAGCCAGCCACTTTAGCAATGACCTTTTGTGTCTTGTCCTCCTTGTGCAAGGTGTCAATGGTCGTCTTTTGGACAGATGTCAAGTCAGCAATCTTCCCCATGATTGTGTAGCCTACAGAACTAGACTGAGAGAGCATTTAAAGGCCTTTGCAGGTGTTTTGAGTTAATTAGCTGATTAGAGTGTGGCACCAGGTGTCTTCAATGTTGAACCTTTTCACAATATTCTAATTTTCTGAGATACTGATTTTGGGATTTTCATTAGTTATAATCATCAAAATTAAAAGGAATGAACACTTGAAATATATCAGTCTGTGTGGAATGAATGTATACATTATACAAGTTTCACTTTTTGAATGGAATTACTGAAATAAATCAACTTTTTGATGATATTCTAATTATATGACCAGTACCTGTAGTGCACTATTTAGTAACCAGTAGGGCTAATAGTCGACTAAAGGCTAATGCAGACTACACGACTATACTATACTTTCAGTATCGGCAGATCCCGATTGTCATAGAATCACACGGGTAGCAGGGATTGTCTGAGCTACAGAGAGATGGAGGTGTTTTGCAGTGAAAAAGTAGCTGCCTGCTCTCATTGGCTGGATGTGGATGTCCAGTCAGCCGACTTCTCCAGATATTTGGCATGCTAGATAACTGGCTGGCGTCGGCGATGTGTCAGCGATGGGTCGGGGAACAGTTTTGGTGAGTCTTAAAATCGTGTAGTGTGAACTAGCTGAACTTTAGCTGTTAATCGATGAGAAGAGTCATAATTGACAAACTTTTCATTAGTTGGTTAGTCGCAGAAAAAACAAACAAACCTCAAATTCCATTCAGGAGCTGCAACTTGTCACCGGGACTAAAGTATCAAGGGATTGTTGAAACATGGAACTTTTCTCTCGTAACACGGTAGTCACTTAACTGGAGCACTGCTCCTAACTGTATTTGCTGCCTTTAGCCTGTTAGCGGCCCTATTAGCTGACTTTACCCGGACTGGGAGCCCGGAGTACCAAGGGAGTGTTGGTATTTGATAACAGGCAAGACAGACCGGAGGTGATTTACAGTGGCTCCAACTAGGACTCTGACTCCAGGGACATAGAAATACAGCAGGATCCAGCGGAGACAGGAATGGTGTCAAGCGGGAGAGGAACAAGTTTGTAGTGGGTTGCATTGTGTTGATAACTCTGTAAGTATTTGTTCTTGTAAAGTTTATTCCCGTGTTTTGAACGAGATGTTATACTGTGTTGAAATAAATTAATCTCCTGTTTGTTCCGACACATTCAGAAACATTACCCCTTTTGCTGTTAGCATTTAACAGGCGGCTGCTTCATGCTACAAAAATGTATATTTTAAAGTTCATTATATTTTTGCCGCAGTGCCTAATTTGGTCTGAATTCAGCCTTAAAAGTAAATGTAGTTTGTTGACATCATGTTCTCCCAGTATAGCTCCTCCCAACCAAAACAGTCCAATCAGCCAGAATGACCTGTGCGGGTGTGCAGGGCCTTCAACATTCAGAAAGAATCAGTACGACGTGTGGTCGTACTTGCTCCCCTCATGTAAACTGTACATTTTATACCAAATCAAACAGATAATTGCTCTTCATTCATCTTTCTTCACCTCCTTTTCAGTATCTATACCCTCTGCTCTGTATCTCTCCCTACATCACCCTCCATCCATCCCGTCCTGTGTTATGCATCATCTCTCTCATCTGTGCAGTGCAGGCAGACCCATCATTACCCCAGCATGCAAGTATTGATCCACTGCCCCAGTGTGTATGTGTTATTTTAAGATGCTCAGACCTGTAATCAGCGTGTTAATGATAGTTATCGCCAAAGCGACAAACTCTGTGTGGTTATTTCAGGCCTGTGGATACCAGCGAGACGCTGGCAGCCTGAACACACATATACGGCCACGTTAAGAGGGTGGATGGAGGCATGCTGGTGTTCTAATGAGGGTGAGTGCTGCTCTGGGGCTCGTTGGGTCAAATCTGCAGTGAGGTTTGCTTCCTGCTGTCTGTCCGTCATAAAAAATGAGAGCTCGTAGCTCACACACATTTTCATTACCTCCCCAGGGCTGCTGCAGGTAAGTGTGTGTGCCTGCGTATGTGTATACAAAACAGGTTTATGTGGTGGCTGCCATATCTGAGAAGGGTAATGTCATTTGTGCCCATGAGCACTGTGGATATAAAGATATGAAGCACCTGAAGGAAAGTCTGGGATTGCATCTCACCTGTTCAGATCATCTTTTCTTTCTTGCATTGACATAAATAAGTGATGTCTGTCTTTGTGCGTGTGTGTGTGGTATGGCTGTGCATGTTTGTGCATGCCGCTGTCCATCAGCAAAAAGGAAGTGAGGCTGTGTAGCTGTGGGCTTTGACTTGCTCTGGACCAGTGACTTCTGCATTTCCCCAGAACAAAGCAATTTCACATTCCTATCAACAAAAGGTATCCTAACCGCTGTGCCCACACACCCATGCACACACATGGGCACACATACGCCTTCATGAATGCACAAACATACATGCAGATACAATTCATCTTGATATATTACAGGATACAGGTGTTGCACCCCCACAGTATCCTTCCAAAAGCAAATCCATATTAACACACACACACACACACACACACACACAAACAAACACACAGTGCTTTGCCAGTATGGATAAGCCCGATTTGGCAGTATTGAGGAAGATGCATTTCAGAGGTAAATGACATCATTACCATATAAATGACTTCCAGCCAAACACATCTGCTAATGTAGCCAAACACACACACACACACACACACACACACACACACACACACACACACACACACACACACACACACACACACACACACACACTCAAATATGATATGATTTGCAGCAGACTTTCACATTGTGTACACACTCAACACAAAAACTCAGCCTTTACCTCACACATCACACTCACACCGTACAATTTAAGAATAGACACACACTATAGGCTCTGAAGGGATGTAATGCCGGCAGACCAACTTTGAGTTACGGAAATTACACTTATACACCACATGACTTGTGCATTAACACAATGTTAGCGGACTGACAGGTGAGTCTAAAGCCCAAATTAAGTTACGCTTTATGATCACTTCAACTAATTACTCTTGTTCTTATGTGTACTCATGCAGAAACCTTTATTTATGCAGAGAAGGTTGAGTAAATATATGTGCTGCTCTGCGTCACATTCATATATTTATTGTAAACGCATTCGCACCTTTGATTTGCTCAGAATAACATATATTTTTCTACTAATGGCCACTACAAGTAAAATTAATATAACAGTAAATTTATCCAAAATAATTATCAAAAATGTGTCTCACTTATTTCGGTAATTTATTCAGTTATCATTATCCTGAAAAAGAGACACATAAAGCACAATAGAATAATAATAATAGTATATACATATTTGCATTATACATCAAATTAATTTATGTTGATTACATTTGATTCATCTACCACACCACCAAATTTGCTTAAACACAGAATTCAGAAAAATTAAAACAGAATCCGGAAAAGATTTAAATTGGATTTCATAGAGCCCCACTTATCACAGCAACAGAATCAGCCAATCCGAAAGACTGCATACCCAAACACAAGAAAAGCAATCTAATGTATGCTGTCCAGTGCAGTGAGAAATGCACAGACCTGTATATCGGGGAAACTAAACAACCACTTCATAAACGCATGGCTCACCAGAGAAGGGCCAACTCCTCAGGTCAAGACCCAGCAGTTTACTTGTATTTGGAGGGACACTCATTTGAGGACATTTTCTGGATAGGGAGGACATGTGGTTTGAAAGGAAAGGCATCTACTCCCGAGTAAAGAACCATATCTCAACAGGGGAGGAGGACTGTGACACCTTACAATGCTATCTTTTCATCGCTACCCAGGAGATTGAACAAACGCTCACATTTGGCCTAATGTGACACTGAAAACAACGGTCATTCAGACTTGGCCTCAAGTGACTCCAACAACAACCGCCAGGAGCACTAACGAAGCAAGCAGTATTCATCACCTTATTAATGACCTCACAGAGGTTAAATAGCTGGGATTTTTCGCTAGTCACTTAGAACTGAAAAAGCTTCTTGAATAAGATGTGAAACATCTTCAAGTATGTTCAATTAAGTCCAATTGCTCTTGGTTTTACCCCCCTTTGAGCCTTGGACCTTTAAGTTCCTGGATCTCTTTTCAAGGAACTAAAAGGTTCCTTCAGCCCATTGTTGTGTGAGTTTCCACCGTGGTCTAAAGACCTGCGAAGATTAGGCAAATTAACCAGCTGAGCGTAGGCTGTTGGCCTATACTGCGTACAAAGCGATGCACAGGCATCATTATTTGTAACCACTATCCATGAGCAAAATTTATAAATGAACATCAGATTTGACTGGAATATAATGAAAAACTATAGGCTATGCTTTACCATTAAAACAGCTTTTTTGTTTAATGAATTTATAGAGTATAATGAAGAGACACGCGATAAAGTTTGTAACAAATTCAATAACACTGGATAAAGCCATCAAGTTCTTAAAATAACTCCAGCACAGAGAAAGCAACACAAAAATAAAATCAGTTATTAAAATATTTCCAGCCAACAACAGCTGCAGATCAGCTGGCCAGACTCATGTCTTTGTCCGCCTGTGCGTCGGAGGAACAGGATTTTTAACTAGCTTTATTACCTGCTGTAATCAGCTGTTCGGCTTGTTTTGGAGAAGAGGAAACTGACTTCGGCTCTGTGTAAAAACTTCCAGACTGATGAAAAATGAAAACAACAACTCTGGACCCAGTATTTAGCGTAACTCCATCAGCTGTTCGCTGTAAAAACACCGGTGCAGGCTGGCTGCTATTTCCGAACAATAACGCAGACGTACGAACTCAGGCGGGCATCGGCGAGACTTGTGTGGCTATCAGACAGTTGATTGTAATTTATCGGTTTGCAAACAACGGTGGAAAAGAGAGGAGCAGTCGTAGAAAAACAGCCGACATGCTTTATTTAAAGCCAGTAGTACTCGCCCATTCAGAAATTCACTGCAAGGTGCGCCCCCCCAAAGTACCATTACTTTCGGAAAGTACTACCCCCTGAGCAGGGACTTTTTGGGGGCCAAAATAAAGACCCTAGAACTAAATTTAGACCCTGGTCCTTTGGGTGAGTTCTTTCAAAGGTTCCTACTTCCGGAGTATCGTTCCTTTGTTCGAAACGCAGCTTTGGATAACTATGACCTGGATGAGTGAGAATCTTCAAAGACAGTAATAAAACACAGAAAAGTTTACAATTAAGGCTGCCTGAAACATTTCCTTGATTTAAATAATGACAAACATTGATTTTCTGTCAATAGGTTAAATTGCTTGACAACAGACTAACCACCAATCACATCACAGAAACAAGACTATTCCTAACAGATGAACTCCTTCACACACTGAGGCTGTGATGGGGCATTTCTTGGCTATTTAAAGCCCCTTTGGCCACAAGGTGGATGAGACAAATAAAAGTTAAGTTTACATTCACGTTTACATTTTGTTTTTTACCAAAACGTTTGTCTCCCTGGGGCCTGTCAAATGTATTGAATGCATTTCATTTCTCATAAAAACACTTGCAAAGCAGATTTCTATATACTAAATTGTGAATTATTTACATCTATGTCTGGTAGATTGCAGGCTTTGTCTTTCTTTTCTTTGCTAGCGCACTGCAACGCTTCTTTGTTACTGCGTACATTACCAAATGTCGATTAATGGCACCGTTTCCCATGCATTTATTTATTTGTGACGGCCTGCCACAATATCAACAAACTGCTAGGCATTTGTATAGTTTTGCATATATGAGGATTCACAACCCTCTTCTTCTGTGGTGTCCTTATTTTTTTTCAGCTTGCTGTTGTTTTCCCGCTGTGCTGCCCCCCATGGAGAATAAAAACAAAAAAATTCCATATAGAAGATCTACAGTTACCTTACCTAGATAAAGTATTCTGCAATGATGCAGCTGTACATGTGAGAGGAGCTTATGTGGCGAGTACAAAGGAGTAGAAGGATTTGGTGTGACACAAGGCTAAGCTCAGATAGAAGCACTACAACACCTACAGACGGTCACTGGTGTGTGTAGTGGGCGCTAACATAAAGCTGGCGCTGGAGACACTTTCTCATGCTATGAAGACAAGAGGAGGCAGGTAGGCGACGCTGACTGCAGCAAAGCCGTTATTGTCGTCAAGACTAGGACGGCTTTTATCTGCTCTCCAGGCTCACAAAGAGGAGCGAGAGAGAGAAAGAGAGGGGTGGGGGGGTGAAATAAAGAGTGAGAGCACACACACTGCCTGCGGCTCGTTTTCAACATCTCAATGACTACATACACTCCCCTCTCTCTCTCTCTCTCTCTCTCTCTTTTTCACCCTGTTCTCCTCACTGGTCCTCCCCACCCTCCCTATCTGTAGTTCTGCCTTTTTCTCCTCCTACTCGCTCTCTCCCCTCATGCCCCCAAGGCCATAAACATCCGCATGTCACACACATGCCATGAAACACAATGAACACACAAACTGCTGCGGACACACACACACACACACACACACACACACACACACACACACACACAGAGACACCACCAACACTGAGAAACACCAGCGGTAGGCTTTGTTCCAGGGCGCTGGTCCTGAGGAACTGTAAAATAAGTGTGTCTGTCTATGTGTGTGTCTGCACGCACATAGACACATACGCCCTTAACCCCCCCCGCCCACTGCACGACCGCCCTCCCACCCAGACTGTCGCTTCTTAACACCATCACTTATTCATGTGAGTGAACATTAGAACAGGACTCTCCCCCTCTGTATCTGTCTCTCCATCTCACTACAATGTGCGTGTGTGTGTGTGTGTTTGTGTGTGTGCGCATGTGTTTATCGGCGAAGGGTGTTTGTTAGTAGTGCATGGTTACACAGGTTATGTAGTAATGTGTGTGGTGTGAATTTAGGAGGTTTATATTATACAGGAGATGACAGAATCAGCCAACCAGTTTGCTCTTGCTGTTTACCCACCAATGTGTGTGTGTGTGTGTGTACATATGTGCAGTGTCTGAATAGGTTCTTGTATGTCAAGAGAATCGGTGTGTGTGTGTGTGTGTGTGTGTGTGTGTGTGTGTGTGTGTTAGCGACACAGAAAAAGAAAAAGAAGGCAGAGAACGAAGGCAACAGAGGAAGTTATTAATTATTTTAGCTCCTATTAGGAGGAACACGTCGAGTCGATACCCCTGGAGACGTGTCATGAACGCCTCTTATTGTTCTCTAGCTGACACACACCACTCTTCTCCTCCCCTCCCAACCTCTTCTATCCTTCTCTCCCTGTCACATGTACCTTTCCGCTTCTCTCCTCCCTCCTCTTTTCACTCTCCGTCCTCCCTCTCGTTCATTCCGGCTGTGACATGCACATCTCTCCTCCTACCTCCCTCATTTTCTTAGTAGTTTTTTTTTTTTTTTTTTTTCCTCCAGCAATGCACATCCCCCGTCTAAACCGTTTCACTCTAATGTCCCATCTCTGCTGCACACCCCCACATCTCCAATTTCCCTCTCTCATGTCTTGTTCTCATCTTTCATCATTTTTACCCCCTCATTTTCTCCTATGATATCGCCATCCTACCTAGAGCTCTTCATCTGAGCTAGCTAGCCTGCCCCTCCTTCCATTTCTATTCTGCATTTACTTCATCACTGTTGTGTCTCCTCCTCTTCACCCACACAGACACAGCTCACTCATCTCTGTTGAACTGTCACACTGTTTTTTTGTGTCTGCGTGTGTGTGTGTGTGTGTGTGTGTGTGTGTGTGTGTGTGTGTGTGTGTGTCTGCCGTTGGGAGATCAACTGGATACCGACCGCCTGCCTCAGCTCAGAAGCCGCCTCGGCTTTTATCCCCTGCTCAGTCGCAATGACTATAACCCACTAGAGCAGCCAATGAGAAGATGGCGGGCCACTTCCTTATTTCAAACGGTATGTGGTTTAAAGAGGCACTGGACAATTAAACACAGCGAGAGGAAAACAGACAGAGATGGAGATATAGAGAGAAAAACAAAGAAAGAGGAATTCCCAGTTTATAGATACAGCTTTCACTGCAAAACCAGGAAAATCCTGTTTGCATATAATTATAATTGTATTGGGTTAATATGGGTTAAACCAACCTGGCTCTGCAACCCTGCTTATGACCAAGGTTTAGCTCAGGTAGAACCCTGAACACAGGTTATGACAGAATACATATACTACACTGTAATGTGTAACTAGTTGCTATAATCCTTTTATAACATATAAGCAGCAAACCTCTTGTAATCTCAAACCATAAATTCTGCTCTTGTCAGTCATAATAAAAATTATGTTAATTGTTAACTGAGAAAAAAATCAAAAGCAAAGTTGTACCACATTGTCTACACTGTCCACCATTTCCGGTAGACCGGTGTATCTAAACTCTCTTTAAAGCTGTACCAATATTTTCAAACTAACAATGGATCAACTACGTCATAATTGACGTAATGAGCTGTAGTGCGATAGGGTTCCCGGTCAGTGTTTTGGTATTACAGCCCACAACGTTACTGTTTTTATTCATTCCAGTCTCAGCAGGCAGCTGACGGGGGAAATAACTGATAAACCTACTCTGTGCTACCTGCCCAGCACCAAGCAGCAGACGTTTCAAGTTAGCAACTAGCTGGTGAACACAGTGAAGCATTTAACTTTTAAAGAGTCTCATATTCCTTCAGGAGACCAAAACACAACTAAATAGCTTATGTGGTGAATTTTATATTATAAGATTATTATCCTTTACTTCTATTCATACTTGAAAATTGTGATAAGAGTATATTTAGGTTAGAAAGAGTCACACTGTTGGTTATTCGGTAAGTTCAGTTTGTCACAAAGCTATAATCTCCAGTGTTAAGTTTCCAGTGACAGCTTTTAATGACGCTAATGCAAAAACCCTGTTCAGTGCATAAAATGATACACAATCTGCTAGCGGTCAGCTAGCAAATAAGAACTCTAATAAGCAGTCAGCAGGACAAGACAGGAAGATCTTTGACCTTGGAATCTGTTAGGAGTCACCCGTCTAATACACAAATGAGACACTAATTATCTGTGTGTGCACATGCATACACACATTTATAAATACACACACACACAAGCTTAAGCACGCAAACAAAGATTAAACCATGATAGTAAAGGTGCACATACACCCAGAGCTCTCTACTGTCCCCCAGACAAAGACGGGAATGCATCCCTGTGCAAGTGCCTCTGGGGGAGACCTGATTCTGCACCCACCCCTTAACCCCCACATGAAAGCATGAACGCACACACACACACACACACACACACACACACGATAATAATCCACCCCCGTGGTTGACGGCCTATTTTGAAGAGTAACAAACAGGCTAGCGGACAGAAGTGGGGGGTGGGGCAAAAGGGTCCCTCTATGGTAACAAGGGCATTATAAGCCAATTAGGTGTGCCGCCTGAGTGACTGACAGACGGGGTGGAGAGCGTGACATGGCTCGCCGTCTGATGTGAAGAAGGTGTGTGTGTATATATGTGTGTGTCTTTGTATCAAATTGCATTCCCCTTTCTTATAACTAAAGCTTTGGGCTAAAGGGCTCTAATATGTGCACATAAACAGTCTAGCGCACGCACGCACACACACACACACACACACACACAGCAAACATCCACACGATCCCCTCCCTTGAGGTCCACCTCCTACACGCGAAGGCATTCAAAAGATCTCTTTGTCTCTCTATCGTGCCAGAGAAAGCGAGGAGAAAGACGAGAGAAGGAAATGGAGGAAGACTGGAGAGGGAAAAAAGAGCGAGCAAAGAGGAGAAAAAGAGCAGCGAAAAGGAAAGGGTTTGCAGGAAAGCAGGGAGACCTGAAGGAGGGGGGGCTGTGGAGAGGGAGAAAACATGGAAAAGGAGACAGAGGAACAGGAGGGGGAGTACAAGGGAGAGACGAGGAGAGAGCAGGCAAAGAGATGGAAGCTGGGAGAGAGCAAGAGACAGCCGGGCTCCAGCACTGCTCTGAACTTGTTTGATCCAGTTCGTCTCGCCAGGCGTTCCTCGAGATACATTCCTGTGGCTGGCTGGGCGCAGAGTGAGAGAGAGGGACAGAGAGATAGTGAGAAAGAGAGAGAGAGAGCAGCAGAGGAGAGAAGCAGGGAGAAGCTTGTAGGTAATTTGTGTAGAGTAGAGAGTCGAGGATCCACTAGAGGAAATTAAAAGACGAGGAAAGCAAGGGATCAACTAGCCAACATACCAAGGGAAACAGAGAGAGGAAACGTATTTAAGAGAGAGGAGCTGCAGCAAAAGTTCACAAAGGGCCAAACGTTACCTTCTACAAAAGTTCAACCCTCCAAACAACCCCCTTTGTTTTTTTTGTCTTCTCTCTGCTGGAAACCTGAGTCCTACAGTTAAGCAGCAAAGAAATAAAAAGAAAACACGAAACCCTGAACAAGGAGAGAAGAGGGGAGCCATGGAGCAAGGCTTTGTCACATTTCAAGTCACCGAAATAAATCCATGATATAAGCAACACGCAGCCGAGAGCAGATGTGAGTGCACGTGCGAGAATAACCTACTACAGCATTGTACAGACTCATACCCCACTGAGTGAAGACTGCAGAGAGGATAGCATGAGAAGTAATGGAAACCCAGAGAGGGAAGATTTAGAAATTCTGTCTACATAGCCAATTAGGAGAAAATTATATTGATGGCCATTTTCTTTTTTAGTTCCATGTATCAAACTTCAGAAAGCCTTTTGTATCATAGACAAGTTGAGAGCAGCAACATCCTGACAATCAGGCAATCAACATATGTATAATATAGATCACTGCTTTGGCTTTTTTAAATGTCTGGCTTATTACATCTTGGGACTTTTCATTGTAATGACTTAGCGCTATACTCATGAGAGTATGAATACACTGACTTTTTCAGTCCCGAAACCAATACCAGCCGAGTACTGATCCGATACCAGTGTAAAATGAATAAGCTGTATTCCTCTCTGTGAGGAAGACACTGGTAATTATTATTTTGTGTGTGGCAACATCAGGCTTGACTTTAACATTGCTTCCTAACTTTGTAAAACAAGATGCTGTGTTAGCTCTCTTAACAAAATGTTCAGGTCTACAGGTACGCGCGTAATTGAATTGAATAGATCGGCCCCCTTGTCACTGGTACCCGATCCAACTATTTGAGTCAGTATTGGGCCGATATCAGTATTGGATTGGTGCATCACCTGCATGAAAGCATTGTACTCACAAAGAAAATTGTTGTGGCAAGAAAGAGCGGTTAAATGATTACACATGTAAACACGCAAACAGTTTAGTCAGATTATTTAAATCACTTTATTCTGAGATAAAACCAAAGGGGACATAACTAAAATGTCGGTAATAATCCCTCATTGCAGAGTAAAAGCTGTGTGCTTGTGAACAGAGGAAGTGAGGCAAGGAGATCACAGAGCTTTCTGCTCACCAAGAACTACCATATGGTACTTAGAATACTATAATATAATAATACACTAACGTAGGACCGTTGTGCAATAAACCTTTCACATATGAATGTGTTAATTGATCTGTGACTGCACAAGAATATATAACAACATCAGCTCGTTAATAATCCCATTCCTCCGATGTTCAGACGGACACAGGCGTGAGTCTGGCCAGGTGATCTGCAGCTCTTGTCGGCTGGAAATGTTTTAATAACCGATTTTATTTTTGTGTTGCTTTCTCTGTGCTGGAGTTATTTTAAGAACTTGATGGCTTTATCCAGTGTTATTGAATTTGTACAAATATTATTGCGTGTCTCTTCATTATACTCCCACACAAAAAAGCTGTTTTAATGGTAAAGCATAGCCTATAGCTTTTCATTATATTTCAATCAAATCTGATGTTCATTTATAAATTTTGCTCATGGATAGTGCTTACAAATAATGATGCCTGTACATCGCTTTGTACGGCGTGCAGGCCTACAGCCTATTTCAGATGGTTAATTTGCCTAATCTTTAGACCACGCTGGAAACTCACACAACAATGGGCTGAAGGAACCTTTTAGTTCCTTGAAAAGAGATCCGGGGACTTAAAAGTCCCGGGTACTTTTGGTCGAAATGCGGCTTTAGAGCCGGTGTGTGTGTGTGTACGTGCACGGAGGTGGGGGAGGGTTAGGTCTGCCATTGCTTCCTTCCTTCAGGGTCCTTTTTTACGCATCTATAAAATGCCTGAGCTGCTTCAAGGCCCCCTGTTACTTGTCTGTCAGACTTCCCAACTCATTCTCTTCCCCACCCCCAAGATACTGTCTCTAATCCAACCACCACACACACATGTGTAAGCTCTATATGGGCTGCTATTAGCGTGGTTCATGCATTCCCACTAACCTCTTACCCAGTCCACCAAGTACTGTACACACAATAGCTGGACAAATTCACATCCACACATGTAGTCCATTCAGCATTTGGATTTACAGTATAACAACAGGCAAAACCTGTAAAGCTAACTCGCATGTACAACCTTACTTTCAGTTCCTTATCAGAATGTCAAATCACAGTCTTTATCACAATTTACTTTACTTACATGCAGTTCAACATTTTGGAAAATATGCTTAAGTGCTCTCTTCTCAAATCAGGTGTGAAGATGGATTTCACTCTCATGTCTTTACAGTAAATATATGGCTACATCCAGCAGCTAGTTAGCTTAGCTTATGCGTCAGTTAGCTCACCTAGTAGAGCATCCACTATCTGTCACATTTCCTATCTCTCTTCGGCTATACTGTTGACAACAAAGGCAAAATTGTCCCAAAAAATGATTGATTATTTACTTAGTTAGCTTAGCTTAGCATAAAGACTGGGAACAAGACTGGAGTTACTGCCTTCAGCATAAGGGCCAGGCCAAAGTGTTTATGTGAGTGACGGGCCATCATAGAGAAGGGGTTGACAAAATATTGTTTAAATATGGCGATAACGCGCATTCAGACAGTTTTCTCCTGGAAGAACGACCTGAAAAATATTTTTGTAAAGATAAAAATAAAGACCTACAGAGGCCAACCTTACTTTATCACCTCCAAACAGCTGGAAAGGTTCAAATGGGTGTGAATGTTGGATTATCCATTTCGGAAAGTAATAGAAAATGTTGCTTACTGGATACCCCAATCCAACATCTGAAAGGTGTGTGTGTGTGTGTGTGTGTGTGTGTGTGTGTGTGTGTGTGTGTGTGTGTGTGTGTGTGTGTGTGTGTGTGTGTGTGTGTGTGTGTGTGTGTTACCATCTGACAAGCAGTTTAACTCACTTCGCCCAATAACAAAATAGTCCCACACAGGACCACCATAAAACTGCAACATGACATGTTAACACTTCAGTTTTTATACTGTGAGTGTAGAGGTGAGGGCAATTAGAGGAAGAGAGAGGGAGACAAGACAAGCCATGTCTATGAAGCAGGATTTGATGTTAGCTAAGTAACTCCAGGTTTAACTCTAGGTAAGAGCCTACTTAGAGCTTTTAAATGTTTTTATGTGTATTTTTTAAACACAGCCATTGCAGCCTATAGAACAAGGCTGAAATGGTCATATGTGCCACAAGAATACATCTAAGCAACACATTAATTTAATGGAACACACAAATGTAATTATAGTCAGATCTACTTGTGCACTAATGAGGGAAAGTGATATGTTAAGCCTATTAACTTTCACACAGTCTTTCCTGCATGTGGCAGCTGCAGCTGGGTTGTATTTCGTACGGATTATGTGTTTAACTTCTTCATATTTCTCTAATATTATAGTTTGCTCTTCATTTGTAAAACATGGCGCTCTGCTGCCGGTAGACTTGTCCGTGTTTGCGATGGGTCATATGCTGCACACCGCCCCTTTTATGTGAACAAGCTCATGGCTGGATTGGGAAACTCTGGGTTGGCTTACCGAGTTGATAACCAGCGCAGTGTGACCGCTTATCCTGATCGCGGTTGTTATGGTTAGTGAAGCCAGATACCGAAACATACCCTGGCTATGTTGAAGTGTTTCTTAGTACAGGCCACAGGACTCCACTCCAGTATGATGAGGTGACACAGGATGATGCACTTTTCTGCTGACTGCAGAGGGCGATAGCAGTAACGCAATATGCCACTATTAGAGGAGAAGAAGAAGACTGAAAGTTCAAGTAATTTGTTGAAAATTGTTATTGGGAAGGAAATGGGTTTGACATGTCCTTAGGATTTAAGGTCACACATTTTTTAAGGAGGAATATTGACTGTAAACAACACTGTGTGTGCTTATAATGAAAACCACACAAAGTAAATGTAGCACACCACATGCTAGTTAGCTAGTGTGGCTGGTTAGTTTGGGAATTACTAAACTGTAATTGTTTTTTTGAGGGGGGGTAAACCAACCATTATTTCACTGCCCTGTATTTACCGTAAACCATCTCAGATGTAGATACTAAAATTGTGGTTTCTAGCTTCTTGTGTTGTTGTGTCTGAAAACCATCAGCCATTGTGGCTGCTGGACAAAAATTGTGTTGCCCTCTGGAGAAGAGATGAGTGAGATGAAAAGTCGACTAAATACATAACACCACTCAGAGGTATTCTGTGTGTGTGTGTGTGTCACACATTTATATCTGTCTAGTTAGTCTGTGAGCACCCAAACAAATGACTCAGGTTGTATACAAGACTGGACTTCTGTGTGTGCGTGTGTGTGCAAGTGTGTCTGCGGACCAGTGTCTTTAGTAGACTTGTGGTAATCCTCTTAGCGTATGCTGCTTGAAGCTCAGAGCGCATTATGTAACCCCTCTAATCCAGCACTGCATCAAGACAGACAGCAAAAGACCACAACCCATGCTCCTTTACACGCATGCACGTACACACGCGTGCCTTACTTACTGCTAGAGTCCCATAGACACACAATAGCAGTGGACTTTAAATCTGTGTCACATCACTGATGGACCAACTGACTACTCTCACTGTAAATACCAAGAAGTGAGATCTCCACTGTGCAGAAAGACACTGATTCTCAACACTAGTTTGAGCTTTTAGTGCTGGTGTCCAGAGTGAAGCTGCAGGAAAAGCACTGACAGTCTCTCTTTGTGTGTCCCTGCTGCCCTCTTCACATATTCTCTGGATCTCTCCGATAACCTGAACATCCAACCAAAAAAAAATAAAAAATCTCTCACTCTCTCCTCCGTGCTCTCTGTTCTGTTGCCAGGGCAACAGCGGCCATCTTGCCGTGCCCCATCTGTCTTGGGTACACATCACAGGCCGGTCATAAATGTGGAATGACAGTCAGAGAGCGAAGGCAGAGCGGGTGAGGCAGAGAAGGAGGCAGAGAGAGTCCGAGGACGAGGAGAGAGGGAAACAGAAGGATGGAGAGGGAGACTGACTAAGATGATTCACAGATCGTCTGTCCAGGTTAAATGACCTGACCTACGATAACCTTTCTGATATGCTTATAATCAACCTGTTCTCCTCTGATCCTCATCTTCTATATCTATACAAAAACACTATAATTTCATATATGTTTTCTTCAAAACCTTTTTTTTTATTTACCAAAAGATGTTTTCAGATGTTTACTGTTAACCTACATAACTATAATTGGCAAAATTCAGATTTGAATCAGGAACAAGCTGATCAAAATGGACAAGATAACAAAATCTGACCAGACATTCATCATCTTTCAGTACCTTTCAGACAGCTTTTAATAAAATGTCATGGACGCATTTAGGTCAGGATCATAGAAGTATTGCGATTCGATACCCTGCCAAAATCCTTGTTCAGATATCATGAAATCATACAACACATGTATAATACAGGTCTAAAATGTGTCGGAAAACAAGCTCTCACTAATACATTACACTTACAGGCTTTACAGTAATTTAAATCTGCATTACTTCATCCATTTAAGCTGCAATAGATGTGATATTGTTTTCAGTTTAACTGCACAAAAAGATTCTTCTCCTCATGTAGATACAGAGCATAGTTACTTTACAAATGATGTGTCTTTCTCTCTAAAATCACTTCTAAGATACAAATAGTGTGAATCAAAGTAGTAAGCACAAATACACTGTTGCACTTTGGAAGATTTGGGCCTTAAATGTCGTTCACAGCTTACATTTTGCACTTAAGAATCTCCACCCTAACACTTTCTAGTACCGTCACTCCACTGAAAACTCTCCTGATGATCAATCACTTATTTGCAATTCAGAAAACCAGGTTGAACGATGGCTGTCGGAAAATTCACTTAACACTGGACACCCAGACCCCATGAGCCTAGTTAGCACTGACACACTGACCCCAACACACTCACTCACTGAATTACTTTTTTAAATTTCCATCACAAAAGGGGCACTAACGATAAAGACAAGGACCTTGTGGCTATGTGCATTTGACACTGCTACTAACTGGGATCCACTACAATGTCTCTAGGTCGGACAACAAGGACCTAGGTCTGCATTAACAGACCTGTATTTCACAGCATTTTCATTAAAAATTTGTTTTATTATTTAGCTTTTTTTGCACTCAAATAAAATAGATTTGATTTGCAGTTATAAATGGTGATACATTAAAAAAAATGATGCATATGAGTAATAAAATCCACGTGTTTACAAAAAGCGAGACCACTCGATCAACATAAAAATCCAAAGTCAAAACCATAAGGTAACTGACTTCACACACAAGCTACTGCCTAAAGAGCCCAGCCAGTTGCAGGCTGTGTGTGGACTGTAACTGAACACAGTACTGGAGCCACAATGGAGGCTGGGGGGACCTCATATGACCTGGAGCTCAGGCGGAAGTGACGAAGTGACTTCACTCAGCCTGTGACAAAACTGAGACACAATCCTCTTGGTGTCAAGAGCATTTGACACACGACTGCAACAGAGGCTGCACAGAGCGAGGCGAAAGGAAATATCAAGAAAGTATGCAATGCAAGACATTTTTTAAGAGATGAAAGAAAAACTCAAGGCAGAAAGGGGTTAAAAAAACACAAGAAAACAAGAGAAAGGACAAGATAGGCACAAATAAACTAAAACAGAAATGAACAAGCAAGAAGCCCAGTGAAAGGTAGAGAGAATAATAAGTGTTGCTCTGGTTGTTCACTGGGTTGGGTTGTGTATTGGGTTACGTACACAAATACAAATGATGAGTCACTTTCTAAAACACACAGGCATAAGCTTGCATACACATCTTTAAATATACACTCATTATCCTCAAATTCACATCAAGTCCACAAGTCCACCACTCTCTCTGTAACTAGCCAGCCGTTCCCTTTTAAGGCCTGACCAACACCATAGAAATGTACTAAGTCACGACAAATTATTACCTTTTGTTGCTCCAATGCTGCAACATTTCCATAGGACCTTTGGGAGAAAGGTCCCCCACTATTTGCTTCTGTCTGCTGGCCCCGTCTTTTAACATTTTCTTAGAATTTTTGTCATCTTAAAGAGCAGTAATTACAGGCTTAAACATGCGGGCAACTGTACAGTACATACGCACGCACTCCCACCCTCCCAACTCACTCAGCAAGTCAACATAATTAGAGACTTGAGAAAGCTATGAATGAGTGGGGAGAAGGAGGGGTTGGAGGAGAGGAGATTAAAAGACCTGAAAAAAGTTGAAGATCTGGGAGGAACTTTACACTGAAATCGTGCAGTTTTCACTTTCAGACCACAGTTTCTTTATTGGGGTTGAAGCTTCCACTCAGAGTCAACCAGAGCCAGCTGATTGGCCCTGAGTGTCAGGCCAGTGTTAAAAATACTACATGAAATGAATCAAAGCATAACAACTCTGTCCGGCTAGGTCATATTATCACAACTTGTGTTTTAACCAACCAACTATTCTTAACCTTCTAGCAACCACTTCTTTCCTTATATGTCAGTCCAACATGACTTGTAGAGCCATAAAATGTGCCTGACACAGGTAACCCATCACCCATAAACTTTTCATTGCCTTTATTGCTGTTCGAGATACGTTATCAAGCAGTGACTGTGAAAACTCTTCCTTGCGTGTCAGCAACCGATGAGCAACCTTTTAATTCAAATAATCGCTAAACTGACATTATCTGTTTCACAACATCCATGCCTGTTTATAGAGGATAATGATTCAGTTATTATCATTATTGCCATGAATAAAAAACTGTTCATTTTGGAGGCATGTGTTAGCTCTTTTTTTCTGTGTTGAAAGCACGTAAAAGAAAGCTGAACGTGCAGAGCTTAAACAACACATTCACTCCCTTTGTTAATGAGCGTGCGCGCACACACGGCTAAAAACCAAAATCAAGCATGGAGGATGATGATGACGATACACCAGCAGAAATATACCTTCAGGCAATACCTGCCAGGGTTAAATTGAAGTTGTGGCTGAGTTTTTGGTTTCACACACACACACACACATAAAACATAAACTAAAGCATGTTGAATACAGATGTGCAAAGGGACGTATGGAGGTAACAAAACCCAAACAAAAACTGCTAACGACATATGGAGCTAAATGCTGAGGAAAAAGAAAGTTGCTTTACCTATCAACAGACAGAATGTGCCTGTGACTTCTGTGAGTTCAGAAAACTAAAGTTTACCAAGACTCCAAAAACCAATTTCCTTAATCAGCTTCTTATGAGCACATGAGGGTCTTACATGAACACTGCACTTTCTGCTTAAGTTTGAACGGTTTTGGTTAATTAACATGAGAGATTTCTTAATTATTTTGTGAATTTGAATCAAAAAGCGTTGGCAGTTGTTGCCAGCACTGTCAATAAGTCATTTCCATCTAACCTGTTTTTATGAGCATTTGCACATTAAAAAAAAGTGGAATATCGCAAAAACAACAACAGCTTTTACGCTTGGCTGAGGAGGAAAAGTTGGTACTGATAAAAGTGCTACACAGTGCAGCGGGAACAGACGAATAAATCACAGCAGACGTGATGCGTGTGACTTAAACATCAAATTAATATATGAAACAAACAGGAATGCCGTATTTCCATCGTTTCCAACATGGTTTTCTACTGTTTGAGGTTTGACTAGTGCTCTCTTAATCATGTTATTTCGCTTCTTCTTCTGCAGAGGTTTAATGACTGACCTGAGATAAACAGCTGGAGGTGATAATTCTCCAATGAAACAACTTCTAATAATCACAAAAAAAAGTAATGGATACGCACATTAATTAGAATTTATTTTACAGATCTTCTGGAAAGTCTGTTCAAATTTGGGCTTCATTTGGATGGAAACTTGACCCATGCCCAAACTTCACAAACTGGTATTTAGTTATGAATATTTAATGTTATGTAAAGATTTTAAAAAGTTTTCAGGAGCTTGAAAAACACTGGATTTGAATGGCTGAATTTACAAAGAAAATAGTGAGCCCTTAAATTTTTAAAAGCTAAACAGAAGTCAAGAAAACATCCAATAAATAAGATACAATAAAACTAAGTGCCATTAGAAGTTCATTTGATGCTAAATTTGACCTAACTGGCACCTCAGTGTAAGTTTTACACGTGTTTAATTATTGTTCACTAAAACACCCGCTAACATCTGACATCACACACAAAAACCCCCCCAAAAAAACAGAAAAGGTAAACTCATCTACTGGCAACGTAAAAGAGTCCTAAAAAGCCTGCATACACGGTCATTTTGATGTAAATGATTAGTTGCTTGTTGGAAGTTGCTTGTTACAATATGTAGAGCTGTAATCATTTTTGGAAGAGACAAATACAATCATACTGTGGAAAGAGTGGAACATATCGCTTTGTTTGCTAAAAAGTCAAAATTAAACTGAATATTTGTTGTATTAAATTGTTCCACCCTTAAAACTAGGTAAGGCAATTTATCTGAGAAGCATTTTATCGGTTGGATACTTTCAAAACCTAGCTGTCTCTTGCTAGTTTCTCCAAGTTACTTACCACAGTTTTAACAATTAGGATGCATTTTTGTACCAGCCGCTGGCTCTCCCTCATATATTAGAGCTTCTTTGAATGCACCACCAAGAAAGAGTTGCGTTATCACAAAATATAGCTTTAACCAAAAATAAGGAAACTAAAAAAGTCACATGATGGATTCAAGTTAGTGGGAGAGCTTGTTGAGTTTGTTGCTTTACTGGTATGAAGTGAACTGCTCAATCTGCTTATTTTAAAAACCTACAGGATGTTTTAAGAAAGTGTCAGGTAGTAAGGTATTCACTTTGTAGCAAATGGGTTAAAACTACTGGTGGTCTGTTTAGAGTGACTAAAGGTCTAAAGTGTATCAGGACTGAACAACTCTTGTTGGTTTTTTAAGCAATTTCCTTGTGCAATTCTTATTTCCAGAACATGAAACTAGCAGTACTCTTTTACATTTTGCCAGACTTTTAAAAACTTTCTCACTCTGTTTACAGCTCTTTATCATCAAACTGTTCATCACTACCTCTCTTGAACCCCCTTCTCTCTGTCTGTTTGCGTCTCTCTAACTCTATTTTTAGCTGTCTTTTTTTTGCAGATTAGGGTCCTATTTATAGCCCCCCTTATGTTGTCCAATAAGAGGGTTCTCTACAGGAGAATGGCAGCGTCACAAGGATTCACACACCTCCCACTCGGCACCGAGCCCAACCTCCCTCCCTCAAGTTCATCTCCCTCTCTCCCTCTACCCTTTTGCTCCCCCCCCCCCCCCCCCCCCCCCCCCCCCCCCCCCCCCCACACACACACACACACACACACACACACACACACACACACACACACACACAGCTTCAGTGGAAACTTTGTACACAAGAAAGAGCCTCACGTTAACCCCCCACAGCCTGAAAATGTGTACGTGAGTTTAAAAACTAAAAACAGACAGTAAAGACAAAACATTGAGATACCTAGACATGTTATAATAACCATGCCTTAAACGGCAAAGCATTCAGAAACACTACACTCAACCTGTTATACTGAGACATATGCAAAGAAGCGACACACAGATTTTCTTCTTCTTCTTCTTCTTAACTTTTTCCCCCTTTTAAAAGAGAGGACATTACATAATTCTCCAAACACTTCCTCTCTAAGCCGAGAGCACTCTGGCGTTTTATCAGACACACACACACTTGACATATCCAAGCAGACAGGCAGCCTGTTCGGGCTGTCTGCATCACAGTCGCTATGACAACGGTGGGAGAACAATCCACAAAAACAGCCACTCGGGAGGAGGGGGAGAGAGGGAGAGAGGGAGAGAGAGAGAGAGACAGACAAAGAGAGAGATGGGGGGGGGGGCTAATGAAGCTCATGTGTACGTGCAGCTGTGCCAACTCAACTGCCAGATCCCCAAGTCTATTTCCTTTACCTGCCCTCTTCAGGAAAGAAAAACTCTCGCAAACAGCAGAGTTACATTTCATTTTTCAGAACATTTCCTTTCTTTGTGGCATTTCCATGACTTTGTCTAACTGAGAGTCGCAGATAAACACGGTCACACGAGAAAAAAACCCAAAAACAAACCCAAAATCAAAATGCTGCCTTTGCCTCGCTACCTTAAATTCCTACTTATTAAACACAAAACATGTGCACTTTTTCAACTGTACAAACCCTCAACTGGATGCTCGGGGTATTCAGGTCTGATAATCAGTGCAGATTATGCTGCAGAATGAAAAGGCTCCTACAGACTGTGCTGTCTTGACCACTCAGGTCCAGAGCAGTCAAGCTGAGACTTTTTCAAATGTACAGAATATCACCGGGCACATTTTGGCTGGTCTTAAGGCTGAAGAGATAAGGCTGATTTAAAGAGTCATGGTACATCTCCTACACCACGGTTTCTGGTGTTTCTGTGGGTACATTAGGGGCTACACTGTATTTTACTCTCCGTCTTTCTAAATTAATCTATGCACGTTCAGTGAGCTCACACACTTTCTTCTCTTCTATCATCTGCTCCCTTCAAGTAATGCTAGATGCATTAGTACTTTCTTATCTAGCAAAACAACTTCCACAGCAATCTTCAACATCATCAATTTAATTCACAAAGTGAATGTAAATGTGATTACTTCATGTATGCAATAAATGCCCGGTAATCTGGCTAGAGTCAGAAGGAATAAGATGAGAAAGAACCAGAGGTCACTTGCAACTACTTTACTCATTTCTACCTTTAGGAGTGGGCGATATGGATAAAAATCTATCATGGTATGTGCAAACTTATATAGCAAAACCATTGTACATTGTGATTTTTCAATTGAGAACCTCTTCATGTATATAAAACAAGGGGCCTTATCTTAAACCCGGCGCAAAGCAGTGCATTTCAAAGTTTCTGTCCAACACAGTCGTCATTTTCACACCTAGCACCCACGTTATGTAAGCATATGTGAACTTTGGTTCACAATGTGCAGTTGTGGCAGTTGGTTAGAAAGTGAAGTATTGCACAAAATGTTAAAAAAAAGCAGTGAAAACACTGAGCAGCTGGTGGCGCTAGAGAAACAGGATTGATCCTGCACCATGAATGTCTACTCTGTACCAATTCATTAAATCATTTTTCCAATCTGGACCAAAATAGCAGAGACACTGAATGACCACCACTCATCCCTACAGCAAGGTCAACATTGATGCAAAAATAATTTTAAAAACATCCAATATGACTACAAAACAGACCTGCTCACTTAATAAAACCAGAGACATTAGAGCAACGGCTTGTGATGGAAATACATGTCCTAAAAGGGTTAATCACTACGTAATTGGAATGACAGCAGACGTTTGAATGCTGAAATTATTTAATAAGATGCAAGATCGTTAGCCACTTTAAGACACTCAACACAAGAGGCAAATCCTCCTCATCGTCAGCTGTGACCCAGAGTATATTTCTTCTGCTTCACATTTGTGACTCCTTGACATTGCCATGTCTGTAAACTCAGATGTGTAGTATTTAGTCTGAACGGCCAACACTGAGTAGGCGTTGAAAAGTCCTGTCATCTCAGCTAGAGGGTCTATTCCCCAAGCCTGATTCCAGCAAGTAAGAAAATATGTCTTTGTCTGTGTCCTTCTGCATACTGAAAGCAGCGTACATTTGCAAAGGCCACATTGTTTTTTTCCCCAAATCCATTTGCCTAGCACACAGGTGTAATGAACTGGAAAAGCAATGGTGTGGAAAATACACTGTTAATGTTCCAAAATATTTAGTGTATGTGCACACAACGATTAGGACTTTTCCATCTCTCCGGGGACCTCCATTGGCTGACAGTTAGGATCCTCAAGTGGCTCCCTTTGTTATGTGTTGTGTGCTAGTCATTAAGTATCCATTAAAAAATTCAATGGCTCCTTAACTGTCAACAAGCCAAAAATAAAACAAGAATCCCACACTTGCCATTTTCATGAACAGCAAAAAGTGACAATTACAGAGCTTGAAAAGAGCATAATCACTACTCTTCCCTGCGCTCAGTGGAAATGCTGCATTTTCAAACTGTTACCGCTTTTCACAGACGAAAGAATTTTAGTACATTATCACTGAAGAGTTTCAGCGGAGCTTAGCGCCGCTAATTCCACAAAGCTTGCTCGACAAAAAATCAGTCTGACCCGAATCTGCTCAAAATCTTCAGGGAAATGTAGTTTTTCTTGGCTATTTTTGCTACTCCGCAGTCATCGTGTGTGTGTTCCAGTGCACTGAGTGATACACTGACATGAACAGTATGAACATCTGTCGATCATGTCTCCTCAGCAGAGTCCTCATTCTCTGCGAGCACAGAGAGACAGGAAAGGAGAAAGAGTGGTACATACGGCATGAGTTGTGTAGATACTGTGACATGCAAATGCTGCCAGGCGGAAAGACTAAGCTGGTTGGGTGGGATGACAAAGTGAGACTGAAAGGTGAAGGGACAAAAAGGAAAAGACGCGAGGGACACGCAAGTGTCAAGAAGAAAGAAGAACAAAAGTAAAGTTAAGTCATGGCACAGAAAGTGCAAGAGGGACCGGCTAGGAGATCCCGAGATATTCTCAGTGACATAAGACACAGGTTCTTATTTGGTCGAAGCTTAAATAAAAAATTTCAGGATAAACCATACTACTACCAGGTCATATGTGCCATATATTATTAGGCTTTACACTCTCATCTTGTATATGGCTATAGCCAGCAGCTGGTTAGCTTAGCTTGGCATAAAGACTGGAAACATCTAGGCATAAAACAAATACAGTGTATTGTATAGTACACTGTCTGGTAAACGCATAAGATCTGGGCCTTTTTCCAGGAAATAAATATTTTCTTAGGCCTATAGTTTACTTATATTTTTTTGTTTTGAGAATAATTGTAGAATTGTTTCAATACAACCAAAAATCCAAAATATAGGGTGTCCAATAGCTATTGGTAAAATCCTTAGCCTAAGGAGAGTGGGCAGAAAGTGAATGTGGTTTTGAAAAGAGCAGCTGGCATGTTTCCTTGGTTGTGATCGTTGCAGCTATTTTAGGAACCATTCAGGAAGTGATCTACAGACAGGCTGCTGACGGAGTGTTCAGTTCAACCAAACACAGCTCAACTCATCGGGAACCAAAACAAGTACAACTGAATGGAACAGAGACACAGCGCCCACAGGGGAAAGAAGCCAGACTAACCATGAGGGAGCTGTATATGTATTTTGCATATCTATTCTTTGTTTTCCATTTTCAAGTTTACTTTTGAGTAATTAGTTAAGCCCTCGCTGCGTTTCACAGGACATAACACAGACCATGCACTGTATTTGATCCAGTTTCAGTGAGAGTGTGAGATGTTTGTTATCTCTTCCCTCCAGAGCTTTCAACTGCATCTCCATCCAAGATTGCTCATCTCAAGACCATAAGATGCAATTGAAAGTTTAAGAAAAAGCAAGGGAGTGGACCTTCAATTAAGATCAGTTTTTTTGTCAAATTACTGTTTCCAAGGCCAAGAATGAAAAAAACATGCTCAATATTCTTATAGCTACAAAACAGTGTTTCCAAAACAGCAATTTAATAACCATTACAAGTCGTTTCTTTTCGACCTGTATCAGGCCAAATAAATCTGCTAGACTGAAAACTTCAACCTTAGAGACCCCTTACCAGCCAGATGTGTTAGCTTCAGGTGTACTTTTGTGCAATATTAAGAGTCATCAGACAATTACTGTAGGTCCCACTGCTGCAGACTTCCAGTCTGAAATCACCTGCTATAAATCAGTTACCAGACAGTAGCACAGCAACCATGTCGCTAACCGTCTGACCACACAGTTAATATCCTCCCTCACACTGTTCTGCTTAGCCCCACCGTGTCCTCGCTCCATCTTGCCCTCTGCAGTATTATCAGATAATGTTTTTCCTCCTGCACTGCAGCCACTGTGGCACAATTACCCCGGCTGCTGCACTAATGGCTATTGATGCAGCTGAGGACCCCACACACACACACTTGCACACGCAAACATTCATAAAAAATTCATGATGCTGGCTCAATAGGAAGGTGCGGGGGGTCTGGCCAGCCCTAGACAGAACAACAAATGTCATTTAACAAAAGGAGGGAAGAGGCACATGATACAGGTCTCGACATTTCGCACAATACGACACAGAAAAACACAGACACACATGAATACAGATAAATGTGTGAACGGTAATTGTATGAGGAGTCATCAGGTTAACTTCAAACAGACCTCTTACCTGCGATCAGCAAAAAGATATGTTTGTGTGTGTGTGTGTGTGTGTGTACAGACCTGCAGGTATACAGTAACGGTGTATATGTGTCTGTGTGTGTTGCTGAAGTCAGTGTGGTAGGTAATTCCCTCTTAGCGCGGGATTTCTCCCTGCCACCGACCTGCGCTGAGAGAGCTTTAGAGAGCTAAGCCTGCTAGCTGAGACTGAACCAGGGATCACTGGAGACAAGGAGAGATGGAGGGAGGGATGAAGAGGGAGAGAGAAAGAAAGCATAGGTGGGTGTGAATGATGGAAAGGAAAGTAGGGAGGGAGGTTACAAAGAGGAAAAACAAAAGGTCAAATGGTGGTAAGAATGGAAGGTGAGTAGGAGAAGGAGAAGCAGAAAGGAAAACAAGAAAAGGATCCCAGTTGGGAATCAGCAGCGGCCGCTGTGTGATGGGTGCATGTATTCAAGGGGAGAGGAGGGACATGTGACTTAATGCAAGAAAATTATTTTCAGGGGGAGGGTTTCTAAATGGAGCCTGATTGACCCTGAGTTTAAACAGAAACAAACCTGAAAACAGGAAGGTCACTGTGTTGTTGCCTGGCACCAACAGGATACTGAAGGTAGTCACCTCTGACTAAGTACTCTTTTACTGCGTGTGCATAAAACTAGGCACCGAAATTGTCATGTTGATGAGAGGTACATGAGCATTTTCAAAAAGAGCTTCAGTTTTATGTATGTCACAGAGACCATGACAGTGTATAACCAGTGGTGAAAGTACATTTACTTAAGTACTGGACTGGACATTTCTTTGATTATTTACATTTTTTGATACATTGTATTTCTACTCCAGTTTAGTATAGTTACTAGTTACTTTACATATAAGATCGATACACAAAATTAGCTAACAAATTGCATTGTTAAAGATTAAAGCAGTGGTTCCCAATGTTTTTCACATGTGACCCCTTACAAAAAAAGCAGTTCGGACCGTTGTCTTGTTTCAGATGTCTATGAGTTGTAGGACTGCACGATTAATGTAATCACAACCACGATATGGTTATGTGCGATTACATAGCTGCAAAAAGGGTGCGATTTAAACAGAAAAAGTGTGCTGTGTGTGTGAGACTCTCCTCTCAGTTTTCACTGCAGTGTGCTTTCATGTGCCCCTAAAAACAGATAAATATGAACCACAAGAAGTAATTTATGGGCAGTGAGCGAGTAACTTTAAAGACAACAACCTACCTATCGTTCAAAACATATCCAGTCTCGCCACCGGAGCAGCGAGAGAAAGGCCGGTGGGCCGATGTCAATGAGATGTGAAAGAGACAGTTAAGTTACAGTAACATTACATAAATTAAAGGTTTGGCTTGGGATTGCTGGCCAGTTACCGTTAGCTGCTTTTTTTTTTTTTTTTTTTCTCATAAAGCCGATGTCAGTCACTTCTCGTCAACCGACCAATCACACTCTGGATGGGGCGGGACATTAGAAACAAGCAGCAAATCATTAAATGTTGAACAACATGATTATTGACAAGTTATTAATTAACATTAACAAATAAGAGACCAATATAGATAATTTTTTCTTGCACTATGATTAAATAAATAAAAACAACCCACAGAAATGAAACACCTGGAACTGAATTTAATATTAACCTAGTGGTAAAATAGTTTACTATATTATTATGTATATTATATGAAATTATAATGAATATAGTAATGTTTATATATTAACATTATATGCTACTAGCAGTATATTATTAACTGAACATTATACTCTTTATTTAATGTTATAATATAATACACTCATTTACACTAGTTCCTCCTCCAGGTCATGAATAGAGCCTGTGCAGTGGACAGATGTGGATTTAGATCCAGGATGCCAGTGTGCCAATATTTTCTCCTTTTAGCCGTCTACTCCTGAGAGCAACACACACCCCTTGTTCTGTTCTACATTTATTTTACATCAATCAATACCTAAAGTTATTGTTATAAATATTGTTTATTGTTTAACTTTGTTCAAGTTGAGAAAAACACATTTCATAATCTCAGTATTTTGTGTATTTTCCTTGACAATCAAGAAACATCGAATCACAATCGCAATATTGTCCACAACAATGACGACATGACTTTTCCTCCAAATCGTGCAGCCCTAATGAGTTGTTATCCATCAAGGAGACACTTCCAATAGGAGGCCTAAAGTAAAGGCCTAAAATTATCCAATATTTCACAAAAAGGGAAAACACTAAAGGAAAGTTAAAAAAAAACAACACTGTAACAGGAGTATAAATCTAATAGTGTAATAATATATCACTCACGGGGACATTTTCTGCTGATGAGTACTTTTGGTCCTTTATGTACATTTTGCTGATAATACTTCTGTACTTTCACTGAAGTAGGATTTTGAATGCAGGGTGTGTACAGATCTAATGATGTGGCTGTCCGCCAGCATTATCTGGTGAATAATAAATCAGAGTGAGAAAAGGAGGGATAGGAGTAGTGGAGTCTCAGTAAAATTTTCACAGAGAGCAGGTTCCTAAGGGGAAGAATGAGGACAAAAAAGATGAGAGACCAACATTTGCAAGAATTGGTTGAAAAAGTACTGAACAAGTAACTAACACTATAGTTTCAATATTATGCCAATTACCCTTGTAAGAGAACACAACAATACAACCATAATAGTTAAAACACATCATCACAGTACATTTCGTATCTAGGTTTTGTTTGGAGGGAGGGCTGGAGGAAATACTGACAAACAAGGACACTAAATGATGGCTGCTTTTAGGCTTAGAGGAAGCTAAACTGCAAAACTGCCAAAACTGACCAGCTGGTGCCAACTTCTTATGTCCCACAGTGGATGGTGATAATGTACGATGGCGTTTTAGGGCCATTGTTGTAAGATAACAAATATGGAGCTGGGGGAGCCGGGTAATTTACAAGTCATTATTAATACAAGACAAGAGACAGTGTAGACATAAGAGAAGAAGTGGAGATTCAGGCAGTTAGGCAGATATGAGGGACAGCAACAAAGCCACTTGAAAGCATGTGTCACATCTCAGTCCTTTATAAATGCAGTTCTTCCCCAAGTTTTTATGCTGTTACTCTTTGAACAGAAGGAAATATCTCAATACTAGTTGGTGAAAATAGCTTAAATGTGATTGCTGCTGTTAACATCTGCATACCCTGCTTTTAATAGAGTACAGGGCCTTTTAATAACACATGCACATCTGTAAAATAGTATATTCAGAGTTATTTTCTCGTATATTTACGACTTTATTCTCAGAGTTTTTTCTCAGAATATTAACCCTCCTCCCGGCTCCGTAATTCTTAAAAAGTTTTATTTTTTTTATTTACCTACAATGGCCATGATATGCCATAGGAGACATGAGCTAATGTTGGCTAACTACTATTTGCAGCCACTTTACTGCAACTTTGAGCAAACACGCTTACTAGTACACGCATACGGTGGTCACATCTGCCGTAGACGTGCACGTTCCTGCCAAGGAAGACAAACATTTCTTGCTTGTCACCTTTCTGAGTCCTCTTCCTTGTGTTACCCAGCACAACAAGCATAGGGACTGAAGGTGTGTGGTCAATTTCAGCACTGCCTTACCAAGGTCATTATTTTAGAAAGCCGGCTTGGTTGTAGAATAGTTTCCTAATAAGCGGTCACTTGCCTCACAAAACGCTGGTAGTTGAGAAAATAAAAAGCCACAGCCATAATTAACAGGCACTTGACTGAGGCTGTTTTTTAAATTTAGCCCTGTGGTTGTATGGGGGGTATGCACAAATGAAACGAACATGTCATAAGCTACATGTCAGATGATGAAACTTGTTCACAACATTCAGTCATGACTGTTGGAGCAAAAATCTTTTCCATCACACATACACTCGAATATGTACGTGCACAATACATTCACTGGACTCTCACATTTATGGAGGAATGCAACGCAAATATGCACATTAGCTCACACACATGGTGGATCACAGGGCCGCAGCATCTCTGATAACAACAACCTCATCTATATTTTATCATTTTACTGTTTGTGTGTGTGTGTGTGTGAGAGAGAGAAAGAGAGAGAGAACATGAGGGCTGAAAGAAACAAAGATGGGTTCACACCAGTGCGTTCTAGTTCTAGTACCAGTGCGTGTTTCTTTAATGCTATGCTACCTATTGTATGCAGAGGAGCAAGCTAGCAGCCTTCCTCCAAAATCCAAACAAAAGGACAGCACTAGCGCATAACCACCAGAGATAAGACAACTGCACTGAAGATACTGGAAGAGTCCTCCCAGTGCTTGTCTGTTTACTTTGGAACATTTTTTCTGGCACTTAAGCCTATCAGTGAGCCAGCGGCCTTGCATTGTTACTGGACTACATTTCAAAATATCTCTTATCAAGCTAAACCGATAAATTGGACAGGCTGATATAAACGCCATTATTAGTTTATTGTGCATAAATACAATACAAGAGAAATACAGAGATATGCGAAACACTGTAACCAAAGAGTCTCCATTAAAAAGTTAGTCCTTAAGAGAAAACTGACAAGTTTATTTTTCCGATGTCCTGTTCAGAACGTGGTCATAATTATGTTTATGTTACATGTTTAAGTAAAAAAAACTGAATATTGGCCAATATATCATCAGATCAATAATTAACATGCTTTGGAAATTACAACACCGCCTTCTAAGACTGGAAATGATAGCTCATTTACAAACTGGCAACTACTGTCTGTTAATTAATTAACATTAATATAAAATGAAATTGGACAAGAGTGGAAAATTTATACCAGGGGAAAATATTCTGTAGCATTCTTCTCTCCTAGAGAGTGAGTAACTACGACACTGCAGGTTTGAATGCCCTCTGTCACCTCACTCTCTCGTTCACCCATCATGTCTCACATCACTGTAAAACTGGTGAGAGTGAAGCGAGTCCAGCTGCTCTGTGTACAGGAGTGGAGGATGGTGGCTATATTGTGTAGCTGCAGGGAGCAAATTAGTGTACATGTATAATTATGAAGCACAGAGAAACATAAGTTGAAACAAATTATAAGGATGCAACCTCTCTAAAAATCCCAGACTGAAGCCTAAATGATTCTGTGTTTAGCAGGAAAATCTAACACAGTTGGCATGAGGTGAGAAGACTAAAAAAGCCCATGAAACTAGTTGAGCAAATATTTGAGGACTGAAACATGAACAAGGCCTTCTGCCATACCCTGTTGAACTATCAGTGATTATGTAAGCGCAACCTTCTTAATAGGCAGACTAAGCTTGCAAGTATGCGTGTGCATGACAGAGGAATTATCGCTCACTATCATTAATTACTAGCGTAAATAGCCTTTAACTTTATTTAAAATAAAGTTTAAATAAAATTTTCTGGTCGGGATTTTGTTGTTGCTCCATCAGCCTAAACGGAGGCGAAAACTGCTCCCTCGCATATTCAAGGGTCTGTGCTGAACGTGTGTGTGTTCCTGCAGTGTAGAACATGTGAACTAGCGTGGGTGGAAGGGAATGTGGTTGCAGCCGTCCCAAATAAAAAACATCCCGAGTTAGCGCGAGTGTAGGGACTGAGGGACAAGGGAGAGAAAAAAAGAGTGACGAAAATTTGAATAAAGTGCTCTTGAGAGCAGAAAAGATAAAAAGGAACAGTTTGAAAGACACGATCAATAAAAAAACAAACAGGGCGTCTGTGAAATTAGCATGTAATGAGTTGAAAACAGCATGCCTGTGTTGTCACGGGTGTACGTCGACGTCACACACTGCGTGTGTGCATGTACGTACTGGTGAGTGTTAGCTCCGTGCCAGCTCAGTGGTTTAAATATAGCACTTGGGCAACAGTCCCAGCTGACACTAACAATGCTATAGCCACCAAGAGCCATCTACACTACATTAGCGCTGTGCTAACACTGAAACCAGAGAAGTGGTGAACAGAGGAAGGGAGGGAGGAGAGGAGAGGAAGGGAGAGTGAGGGAAGGCCTCGGATTCATGAAAACTCAGCCGCCCACACTCCGGCCTCTGCTGCCAAGAGCTGAGCAGGATAACTTGTGTGTGTGTGTGTGTGTGTGTGTGTGTGTGTGTGTGTGTGTGTGTGTGTGTGTGTGTGTGTGTGTGTGTGTGTGTGTGTGTGTGTGTGTGTGAGACATTCCTCGGCGAGGTGGATGCCAAGGAGCGAGCAGAGCTGAAGACAGAGTGTCCTGAGCTCCTGTGTTTTAGTGGAACTAACGAGCCCCTCACAGTGCACCTCGGCCTTGCAGCTGTAAACTTGTTAGCGATTAGGTAATCCGATCTGACTGGATGTTTTGTCAAAAAGTACATGCCACAATTCTGTTTTTTAAGCAGCACCGTGGCCCATTGGTTCAGAGACACGTGCCTGTAACTATAAGGTCACAGGCTTGATCTTCACATGTGCTTCCATCAAGCTCACAGAGAAAACACATCAGCTATTAAGATTTTGAGTACAATTTTTGTTTTTAGCAGAGCCGGAGGACGTGCTGTGTTTTGTGGTGCGTCGCTGTTACTGCCATCACCAACACCCTTTCTACCAACATGTGTGATGAACCTGCTCACACCTGTTCGCTGTAGGTTGTCATTCTGGGAAGATAACCTTTATGCAACTTCATCACACACTGATGACATCTAACAGTACACGATTATTGATAAATACTCGTGTACTGTTATAAATAAAGCCATAATGACTTCTGGTTTTTTTTCTGATGCTCTGGTGTTGTAATGACTGAGCGGTCCGGTGCATTTGAGATTGGACCACGAACCATGAGAGTCATAATTGAAACTCTCCTGTGCAAAAAGAAAACAACCATTTAAACTTAAAGGGAAGGCCCAACAAATCAGGCCATGCATTTAACACAATAATGGATTTTATAATGGATAATGGACACTTTTAAAGAAAGGACTGCACTATAATTTATAAATGGAATTAATATAACAATGTCATGTGAACACCAAAGTGTTGTGTTTCCTCTACAATAACCAATTCCTAGCCTGGTTATGTGTTGTTCAGCTTTCACCTGTTGATAGCACCACTGCAACACCAGCTGGACATACTGCATGTAGCTAAAAAGGGAAACATCACAGAGCCTTTCTTCAACTTGATTCATAATGTCTTCACTGTCAACATTCTTAAACAATGTCAGAAGCTTACACGAGAAAACACAAGCAACCCGAGCCGACCAATCACAGTTCTTGTGGTACGTTCAGGGTATCCCCGCCACCGCAACAGCCCCGACATGTCGTTACGTTACAGCAGGAGCACGTCAGCTATGAAGAACACTACTGTAGCGGCTGCATGCATAGTCTCTGTAGCTACACTCTCTTGCCTCTCAACGCACAACTATAAATCCGACTTTATGTACGAATTTTGTCTGTTTCATTGTATGCCAAATGAGGAGTTAATAAATATGTAATAAATTACAATATTAGTAAGGTTAATCAGTTAGGTGGGTGTGGATTTTTGTGTTGTTGTGGAAGCCATTGTTGAGGACCACTTTATTTAAATATAAAATTTGTGTGCGTGCGTGTGTGTGTGTGTAATGGACAGGGAGGTAACAACACACCATGAATATCCCGCATTGGAACTTCAACTTCCAGCTTTACAATAAGCCCCTCCATTTGCTTCTATACCATTATTTCACCTGTCTAACTATATATAGTATCAAGAGTGTAGAAGTTATTAATATGTCAACGAATTCTTGGTTATCCCAGTGTTACTGCAACGGGATACATGGTTGTTGGCAGAAAGAAAGGTGGCCTGTTGTTTCACACACGACCCTCTCATTACCAGACAATTACAAGTTTGGAAGTGTCCATCTTGTGAAAGTGAATATCAGCCAGAGAGTCAACAATCACAGACTGTTTCCGACCTCACTTCCAGGCTGCAATGGGAATATCACATCCCCAGTGCTCTTTACCTGTAGCTACTGATATGAATGTTTTGTACTTCACTATTATTACTCCCTGAATGATGTAAAAGAAATGGTGGGAAAGACAGAATAGCTCCCAGTGTCTTCTTTTCCTTTCTCACTAATAGTTATCCTATAAACACAAACACACATATTCCATAATTATAGGCTTCCCCGTGCCACGATGTGGGTGTGTCTGAGAACCTTTAGACTAAAGCTCAGTGTACTGGGATGCACATGACAATACAATATGCTCATGAAATCACACTAAAACTGTGTGGACCGTGGAATTAAGAGAAAGTATTAGTTCCAATTTCTAACTCTTATCTGCCATAACTGGATAACCCAGTGTCTTGCCATTTCAAACACTGTCTTGCTGCTTTTATCTCTTAGAAACACACAGATTTCCACATATTTAATCTGTTTAATTTTGTACATTGTAGACATTCCTGACATTCTTTGAACGGACAATTACCATACTGATGCTGCAAACCAACCAGTTTCAACAGCAGGAACACACTTCACAGCCAAAGAGTCTGTGTCATTTTAGCTTTATATTATAAAGGCTTAATACACATCATGATCCCACTGTAGTAAACTTCTACGTGAACCTTCCTTCAAAAACACCTTCTCAACACAATATACTTCCAAGAACAGTCTGTAACATAACCCCTACAGATTAGGGCCCTCTAGGTATTTGGGTGCATGCGATGTGTGTTGTTACTTTAACAACGTACTTTACTTTCCTAGAATGCCTGCTTCTGCAGTGACTACATACAGCCATCTAGCTGCAGCTCGGTTCTTCAGAGGAAAAACAGGAGGGAAGGATTTTTCTCTCATTTCCTTTCATCTCCTTTACAATTCATGCCTAAACAATGACAAGAACTTGTAGCATAAAAAGGGTACCAACACCAAACACTGTAATTTAGCTCTTGAATGCTGTGAGTATGCATTTGAGGTGTCGCCAGAGAAGAGGGATGCCACTGTGTCTTTAAGCAGTAATCCCTCCATTCTCTGAGCATTTGTTGCCGGCCATCTAATGGGCGGTTCGGTTTAATGTCCACAAGGGCCGCTGGGAGGTCCCGCACTATTAAAATCACTGCTGCTCTCTCAAGCTGTAGCTGGTCAGGCTTGTGTGGCTCTTAAATAGCGACTAAGGCCGTCTCAAAATTAAAGACGTGCTGATTTTGCATTTCAAAAGGGGAGGAACTCGGCTCATTGCAGCAACAAAGGGGATAACAATGTTGACATTCCCAACGTGTATCCTTTGGTCCTTTCTAAAAAGGAAACCGGAGCTTGCCCACAGGAGACTTGGTGTGAACAGGGGACACTACACAGTTCGCCGGTGTCTGTCTCCATCTCTGTCATGCATGCAGTGACGGCCAAACATCAGGACATTTTCTTTGCAAATTAAAAAATCTGATCTTTAAAAAAAAAAAAAAAGGTCTGATCTGCAGACCTGCTCAACAATAATAAATAAAGGACTCCAAACCAAGATACTCATTAGACATAATATAATACTCAACAATCCTCCATGTTACCACTGCTCCCCAACATCAGAAAATCACTGTAGCATTTCTGTAAAGCCTACAATGACTTTATATTGTCTCTGTTGGGCTTACAGTATGTCTATTTCTTAAAAGCATAATTACATTATTGTTACAAGGACATGCAGTTTTGTGATAGAAGTTGGGCCTCCTTATAAAATATGTTTCTGTATTATTTTGTGTTTCACAGTTACTTTTGAATTACAAAGTTACTTCCAGTATAAAACATGTTCAGAAACTACTGTGGCAGCCGTCTGAAATCATTTTCAATTCTGATGGCAGGGTACCTTTGGTGAGGAGGTGGTTATGATTAGGCGTTTGCAGCACCGGGGGGGCTGGCTGTTGATTTTGAGACTATGTCACAAAAGGTTACAGAACAAGGCTGGAGCACAAACTGCTAATGCTGAGAGTGAGGAAGCAATGTTGCAACGTTAATGTTGCCTGTCTTGCAGAACAATAATATGCAGCCATAAAGAAAGAACAAGAAAGGAGAAGTTGTTTGCCTGCAACAAAAAGCAGCCAGCCTCCAGAAGTAGGTTAAAAGTTTCTGAGGTGAAAATCTTAACTTTACAATTAGCAGCGCCTTCCAAACTTCCAGCCTTCCTTTGAGCATTGAGCAGCACTGATCTTGCAAAAGATCAGATATCAGCTGTCAGGCTTCTCATTTCCAAATCCTGCAGCATTCAAGCCCTAGCAGCCCATTTTTCTTCAACAAGGGCTGGATTTCTTTGTAAACAAAAGCACTAGTTGGCACTCTGGTTTGAAAAAGTGAAGTGTGTGTTTCCAAAGCAATTGCCAGCGCTCAGTGAACGTGTTTTCAACAAGTTTTCACAGTGGTGAACAAGTAGTAGTGGTAGTAGTAGTAGTAGTAGTAGTAGTAGTAGTAGTAGTAGTAGTGGAGTTTGCACCTTGATGGGGGCTCAAGATTTTTTGGAGACAGAGAAATGGAGGGGGGAAGAAAGAGAGTGTGTGTGCTGTGTTTATGTGTGAATTGGGGGGGGGGGGGCTCAGGGCAGTCTTGGCCGTGATTGAGAGCTCGTCCTTACCGCTATTAGCGTGTTATTCCTCTGTTCCGTGGAGGAGGCAGAGTCCGGGTCCGGCTGCTTGCTCTGCGTTTGCTTGCTGCTGCCGCCGGCCGACTTCTTGGCCCTCTGCTCCAGACTCCGCTGGTACAGGCTGACCGTCTCCCTCCGCTCTATCTCCAGCTGCTCGGCGTGGGCTTGCTGGTACCTGTTCTCGCAGTTTACGTGGTGTCTCCGGCAGCCCTCTATCCGCTGCCTCAGCCTCTCCACCACCGTGCTGTGCTTAGGTATCCCCACCGCCCCGGCGGGCACCACGCTCCCGGCGGCCGGGTTCATGCTGTTGTTGATGCAGATACTGCCGTTGGGTCCGGCAGCGGGGGAGGCGAAGTCCCCCATCACTGGGCCGAGTGGCTGCTATTTTGGAAGAACTTTTCTCCCCGTCAAGCTCTCCGGCCACCTCCTCCTCCTCCTCCTCCTCCTCCTCCGGCCACCTCCACCTCCACCACCTAGTGTCCTCTCCCTCTCTGTCCTCCCCGGAGAAGGGTCCCAAGCAGCCGGGTAGCGGACGGGAGGTACGACCGACGAACAGCCGCCGAAGCGAGCAAAAACCGGGAAGGTTTAAAGGGCTGCGAGCCTTGCGGTCATAGTTTAAGGGCTCGCGAGTGACCGTTTCTTCTCCCCTCCTCGGCACTGTTTCCAAACAAATCGCTCCCGAAAACACAAATAACACCTAGCTTGAGTGAGACCAAAGCAAGCTCTAAACTGAATTCAACAATAAAGCCGCTGCCACGCTGCTAACAACAACAACTCCGCTGGAAAAAAAACAAAACAACAACAATACCGTGAAGGTATGAACGTTTGCAGGCACTCTACGGTCATATACACACAAACCGTCCCGCGGAGGAGCAGCGGCGGCGGCAGCAGCAGCAACAGTCCACTCGCCGCTTTACGGCGTTGTCCTTTGAGAAAAAGTTTTGCTGCCTGAACCGACCGGGCTCCGGAGTTTCCCAGTGAACTTGCATCTCATATGGTTTTGGTTTGAAAGAAATCCCGGTGAAGATGTTGTTGAGTTGGGTGAAAGAGCACAAGCGCCCTCGGTAGTCCGGTTGAGAAGCAACTAGAGTAGCCCAGACGGCGCAAAACGCGGATATGGGAAGCAGTGGCGGAAGTCTGTAGTCACAGGCAGCCGCTTGCCACCATCACAATAATCAGGTCCGCTTCTCCTCCATGCCAGCGGAGTGATATCAGGACAGGAGTTGAGTAAAAACCAACCAGCTAGAGGCTGTGAGGAGCCCGTCGATGGACACTCAGAAAACCCGAAGTGGAGTCCGGAGTGTATCCCGAGCCCGTGTTGGTTTGTACAGTTCACATAAACAAATAGAAACCAACCAGGTCAGCAACAAACACGAGTACAGAAATAAGCATAAGCCCGACAGTACAAGTGAAATAACAAATAACCAGTGGTCAGTAAATTGGGGCAGTGATGTAGCCTACACATGGATTTAATGGAACAATATTAACTACAGAACCACAATGTGTTCGATATAGTTACATATGAACTGATAATAGAGACACTTTTTATGAGCTGTCTGTATAAATAAAAAACAGCAACCCTATAAAACTTTATCTGCACCGTCCAACAACACTGAAGCACAATAACCCTGTTTGATATGTTGAACTATAAAGTTTCAGTGTCAAAACTATACAGACAACTTGGCCTTAGCAGGAAAACAAAATTATTATCACATATATATTACCTTTATTAACAGGGTACTATAATACTATTACACATTTTGGTTGTGCTGAACTGCATTTTCAAACCTGCATCATGTGAAAGTGGTTATATAAATCACACTAGCTACTTGTACTTGACTTGACATACTAATGAAACAAACCATCTAGGATTTCTTTTGCTGGGGGGGGGGGGGGGGGGGGGGGGAGGTTAATGCAACATCTTAAATGTGTTTTTCCTCAACATTACACTACATTACATTTCTTAAATGGACTGAGGAGAGGTGGGGTTTGGAAGGTTCATTGCCAAAATCTACCACCCAGGTGTTATTCACCCTGTAGTTATGTTATTAAAATGCACCACAGAAGCTCATCATGGTCCAGTGTGCACGTGATGTGCACTACTGAAACCAGAAATCACAGTCTCAGGTCAAATATATTGAGATCATTTCTCAGAATTTAGACAATATCCTCAAAAATGTGAAATAACTGTCACAGAGAAGCTGCAGGGAAGGATGTCAGAAGAGGTGAAACACTTTTCTGAGGCTGATGAATACCAGCTGAAACAATTTAAGCAGGAAATGCTAATGACATCAAATTGATTGTGTGCTGATAGCCTTCATAGTACTCAGTAATGTGCATGTGTATGTAGTCGGTTAGTCTCCAAGGTCTGAACACATGGATGAGCATCTGATAGCTATAGCTTCAATACAGCTCAAACGTACTGTGCTTCCTAAAAATACACACGGTTCAACATTCAGTCCCTTAAGCTTAACATTTTTGTCATTTACACCTTTTCCATCAGTTCCCATCCATCTGTTGTCTCAAGACATGTTCACAAAATTAAACTAAATAGAAGTAGTAGATGACAAGTAGATTCAAATGCAGCAAAACCCCACTTGTACCTTTTCTGCGAATTATAGCTTAAAATATAATGGTGAACAGGTAATGACTGATGAAATCACGGTGCACGGGCAACAGGTGCTCAAACTCAAGCAAAAATCTGTTTTATAGAGGAAGAACTGAGTTTTGTTTTGAAACATTTAAACAACAACCTGTAAAGACAAAATAGGGTAGTGTTAAACACAGTTTACGTTTTAGGGCATTTTGGTGATTCTTCTATTGATGATTAACAAAAGGTGCAATAGCAGAATAAGTTTCAGTTCCACTTAACAATGATAAGGAGAAGTACCTAACCGTTGTGCTTTAAAAACAGCTGTTGAAGATACTTCTGTCACATGCATGAAAAAGATAAGGACATTTATTTCAAATGAGAGCACTTGTAAGAGTCTGCTCATTCTTTATGACAACCCTGTGATTCACATCTTAGTATTTGCAACCAGGATCTAACACTATATAATATAATATAATATAATATAATATAATATAATATACTGCGATGGATTGGCGACCTGTTCAGGGTGTACCCCGCCTTTTGCCCAGTGTCAGCTGGGATAGGCTCCAGCCCCCCCGCGACCCTGTACACAGGATAAGCGGTTGACGATGGATGGATGGATAATATAATATAATATAATATAATAATAGTGTCACATGAAAACCTGATCTTCAATGCGGTGAACATGTGACTGATAATAGCTTGTGATATAAAGTAATGTTGGGAATCACAGGTACTTTTACATTGCATGGTTATAACCATACACGACACTCCTCTTCCTAATCACCATGTCAACACCAAAGAATGATCACAGGCTTGCATGCGCACATTCACACGCACAATGTGAGGCATGTGGTTTAATTCAATGTTCTGTTGCAGAAGTTGCCGTTTCACTACCTCACTGTCGCTCTCTCTCTCTCAGTGTGTCTCTCCAGCTTTTATTTTTATCTGCCGTGTCATGTGGGAGTTCTGAGTTGCATCCCCGACTGTTCAGGCCATATGTGCTCCCTTGTCTCTTTCTAACCATCCCACCAACACACACTCATGTACTCACACTTGCAGTCATTCACCACCACACATGCTGCAGACCATCACTCACACACATGCACACCTTCACTCAATATGCATAGCAATTAAAACATGTCTCTGCTTCCACTTCATTGGATATTATTCATTTCTCTTTCCTGTTTCAGTGTTAAATGACTATTGACGATGTGATTCTTGCATTAGTTCCAGTGATCAACATTATATGTCAAACACTTGTGTGGGATAGCAGTTAGTATCCGCAGCAAATGCCCTATGAATGCGAAAAGGCCCAAACAGACACATTGCAATATGAGCTGCGTACAGTGCACATTTTTCTGAAGTGTTCGGGGAAGTCGCAGAGGATAGAGCAAAACGGGTGGAGTTTTCAAAACTTCTAGTGGGACCACATAATTTTGTTGTTGCCAGTAATGAAGGTGCGTCTGTCCCGTGTTGTGTTTATCATATAGGCTTCACATATTCCCGTTCTACAAGCTACCTGTTAAAACACAACTGATGTGCCTACTTGGTTGGAAACATGTTTCCAAGACAGGGCTTAGCTACCTCCCGAGATCTTGATACAAGCGTAAACTTGTGTTACACAATTTTCAGACATTCAGACACACACAACCCACTAACCCTAAGCACTCAGCTTTTGCCTTGTTTTTATAAGCCCTTTGTTTGACTAAAGTCTGTCTCTGGGCAAGTTCAATCTCAAGATGTTTTGCTACGGTTTCCGGGTTGAACGACATGTTTTCTTGAAACAGTGTGCGGGGGTATGTTTTCTCTTGTTTGGTGGGTGTGTCAGAGGTGTTACCCAATCACCAGCCACATGTAAACACTGCCATATTAAAAAGGTTGAAGGTGAAGAGCAATGCATTTGCGTGCACAACAGAGCATTCATGGCACCACCATTTCCATTTAAATAAATGGTTTGCTACGTTTGGTCAGGGCTGAACTTGGCCTCTGCCCTATTGATTTATGAAGTTGCGCCATTGGTCGGTCAAGTGTTGGAGTTTCCCCGCTGTCTGTTTCTCTTTCCAAATGAATAGGCCCCAACAGCCCTGAATCACATCCTCAGGAGGCTTTTAAACTTTGTTTATGCTCTCGCGAGACACTGTGGTGCAAATGGCACGAGCTACAAGCGCACAAAGAGCTTCAGTTGCAGTATCCTCCAAAATGGCGGGAGGCGTACAAACTGAACATTCTGTGAAGGAAGAATCAGTAAGTCAATGAGTGTTAGAAGAATGCCATAGAGCATAAACCAGACATGGCTGCACAATCTGCTACACAGCTATACAGAGGAACAATTGTAAACTAATTGTTAACTCATATCTATTCATGGACATACTTTATCTTTGTTATACAATTCCTGTAAAATAATAAGTCAAGTGTTTGGAACAACAAATGTATTCTAATTAAATGAAGGCTGAATATCCTGTAAGCAATTTGATCCTGCTGGCAAAATAGTATATTATTTATCAAACGGTTCTTTTCTCACACACTATAAATAGATGCTCTACAAGGCAAGGCAAGGCAAGGCAAGTTTATTTGTATAGCACATTTCAACAACAAGGTAATTCAAAGTGCTTTACATAAAACATAAAAGCAACAGGGAAATATAAAAAAGTTTAAAAGCAACACAGGGAAATTGAAAAAATACACATTAAAAAATAATAAAAGTTACAGTGCAGTGTACAATCAGGGTTAAAAGAGTTAGATGTGAAATAAAAACAGGCTGAGGGGTTGAGCAAATAACTGAGTTACAATTATTCTGAAAAGAGAATAAACAGAGAAGTACACTTAATCTCCTCTCTCTAGCGAGTCTGTACTCGGGTCCATAGCAATCTTTGGGTCCACTGAAACTCCAAAAACCCTCGGACACTACAGAGAAACCAGGACATGTCTGTCTGCAGGCCACTTTGATCCAGTTATACTCTGGACCCACCTGTGCGTTTACAATGCAATTTGTATAGTAGTATGGTTCTTAACTTTCTTAGCTCTGAAAGGCATTGGTTTGTCAAGGTGATAAAATGGTCAAGAACATGGTTTTGAACAGATACAAGATTCTGATTCACCAGGGTTAATAAAAAGTATTATTCCTCTAAAGACATGAGTTCTTGTGATATTCATCTCCAGTTTTGACTTTATCTCCCAATTCAATCTCTCTGTGCTCCAGAAGTATTCCCTGCTGGCCTTGTCCAATGACGAAGATCCCACCGAGGACAAAGCCCTCTCCCAAAACATTTCCCATGAAGCCTTTCTTAAAGGCCATCAGGCTGTTCATCCACACCCCAACATGCAGGAATGCCAGGAGACTCATCTTCCACTCATAGGACTCATAAAAGCGTCTCTTTTCATCCAAGAAAATCTCTCCCTTGAAGTAGCCTACTGTCTGAAGTTCTGGACCTCAGTGCTGACATCCTCCTTCAACACAGCGTGCAGAGGGATCTGTTAATTTTATCATTACTTACTCACAGTCATGTTCTCAGTTGCATTGTAATGAAGTAACGTCATCTAGCCTGTTTGAGCTTTTGTATTCAATAAAGTGAGAAAGAAAAAAAAGAAAAACCTTTGAACTAAACCATCTTGAAATGAAAAGCCCTGAGTCTCAAAAAATGTGTGGTACACACCCACATGCCACACCGACTGGCGCTAGTGACTATTGTAGAATATCTACCGCCAGTTTGTCACATTCGACAGGTTGGATGATATACAAATGCTGTGTCTGCAGTAAAAGATATGTTTTATCCCTGTTAGTATTTTGAAACAAGAACAGAAAACATAATTATGTGTTTCAGAAACACGTTTTATCTTATTTCCTGTGATGTGTTTCCTGCTTCTGTTTAATGGATAGTAAGAGTTGGTGCATTCAGATCAACAGTTAGTGAAGGTAATTCAGTCAGGTGCCATCAAACCATTGCAAAAGAAGAGGGTGGAATGAGATGACGTAATCAAAAGAGCAGTCAAACACTCAAAAGACGCACTTATAGACAAACAATATACCATAGCTGATGTTCTCCAGCTTGTTTCACCACTCCTTAATCAATGAAGCACTCCTGGTGAAAGCTTTATATTTGTTGTTCCCCAGTGTTCTGGCTGAGCACTGGGGCTTTTTCTCAAAAACATCTAATGGAGCACAGGGAGGGCACAGCAGCTTCAGCCGTCTGGTTGGAGTAAATAGAAGATGAACTAAGAAGTTACCAGGAGCAGTTATGACAGAATGGACGAAGAAAAAGATTGTACAGAAAAGCAAACTTCATTGTTATTTATTATTTGTGCTGAAGACACTGTTTGTGATCAGCCCAATGCAAAACCGTAACAGTAAAAACACCTGCCCCCAAAATGCAAAGGACCTCACACTTCTTTTTGATCGCGATGTGACAATGGCATGGGAAGAATAACAGTACCAGAAGCAAATTATAACCACACTGTTTCTGCCTGTTTCATCATCCCCCATCTGCCAGACCTGAAGCCATGAGGATTTTCTTGGAACATCTTGGCTTTCTCTTTGCTTTGTAGACGGAAAGGCTTTGGTTCACTTGTTGTTGTTCTGGGTGGAGCAAGGAGATGTCTCCACTGGCCCTGGGCAAAACACTGGCTCAAATAACTGACTAAGACAGTACCTCACAGATTTCAGCCAGTAACAGTTGATTCTTCCAGTGATTCTTATGTCAATGTCAGTGAAAAACACACTGTGGCTAATTGGCCACTTCAGACATACATTTCCTCCAGACCCGCATTATGTCTATGAGTATATGAAATCTTAAACACATTGGTGTGGTAACCCTGGAAAATATTTGTTACAACTACATAGTTGTCCGCTTATAATACTGACAAATTGGGGGATAGTTAGCTTAGACAACTTAACTCAAAGTTTAGATATCTGATGCCTTGTTATACGGCTCTACACTTTAGCAGCTGAAGCTTAAGTTTCACAGACTGGCAGGACGAGCTGCTTCTCAGATTCCAAGCGTTTAAGCTTAAAACTGTGATATTATGAACAAAAGTTTATCTGGGAATTTCTTCTGCCTGCCAATATCCACCATCTGTCAGTCACTCGGTAACTAACAAGCTAGCTGCTAGAGTTAGCTAAATGATGAGGCAGTTTGTTGTTAGTTTGATTGTTTATACATATAAAACAGCAAAAATCCACAGTCCACAATCCACTTTATTTATTCAAACTTAAAAGTTATAGAATGGTGCTAATTTCTTAACAAAATATTAGTTAGTAGTTCAAAATAATACAGATTTTACACATTTGTTTTGCCTCTTACAGCTTGTTGAGACATTATTGATATTGTGTGCTGTATATTTTGAAAAAGATATATTTTCGGTGTCCAAATTTTAAATATTACATTTATGCACTATACAGTGCCCTCAAAATGATCACAATGGAATGAAATACGTAGTGTCAATGGCACGTACACTGATTTCTGCTAACAATGAGATGCTCTACGTTTATTATATGCAAAAAATCATTGAACTATCCACTGACACAAAATTACTTTGACTGATACTGTAAGTTTCTAAAATCCCAATTTACTGCTCACTGTAGAGTAAAGTAACCTAATGTGTGTAGAGTTAAATACTGAGTGTGTTTTATATAGGGAGCATAGGTGTCATTTACACTGTGGAGGCTGGAGACATGTCCCCACCACATTTTGAAATGGCTGATTTTGTCCCCATCACTTTTTGAAAGCATTTGTTAAAATGTTAAAATGCACTTAGAAATGTTAACTAACAAATGAAAATGCTTTGAGAAAAATTTATTTGCACAATAGGAAAACATGCAACGCAATTTAGAAGAAACAAACGTGCATTGTCCAAAAAAAGTAATTAAAACTGAAAAAAAAAAACCACCACGCTGCTGATTACTGCATTATATTGTGTTGTATTTTTACATTTATGAATTGTCATCTGCGAGCTGAATTTTTTGTTTCCCTTCATACAAATAAAGATATTTCCACCGTAAATTGGAACAGAAAATGTCTCCAGAATGCAGGAAATTAAGTGTTTAACGCTCCAATTTTCTGGGGGAGGACCCTCAGACCCTCAGATACAGTTTTTATGTATTTTAATTGGTTCACCAAATTTTTTGCAAGCTTGTGCAGTTTTATTCCATCTTTTGGTTGATAAAATCAGCTTTAGGCAATTCCCTCTTAAAAAAGATGCTACTGGACAATGACAGATAAGTACAGAAAATAATAATAATAATAATTAATTTATCTATGGAATGTTATACATTATTGGAAACAATTACATTGTCCTTATTCACTTTTTATTTAGTTCAGATTTAAGAATAAACGAAAACATGTTTGGCAAATATTTGGCTGGTCTGACTTATCACTGTAACTTCCTCTTCTACTCCCCTGTGCACCACAAACCATGACCACTAATTTGCGTCACGTCGACCAGCTAGCTCTGCACGCACAGTTTGATAAAGAGACTCAGTTGTGTGTCCATGCATGTGTGTGTGTGGCTGTAACTGGTCCTCTAGTCCTGCTGGTTTAGCGCTTCAGGAATGAATGGAATGTTGTCTTACACACACGGCACAAATTAACCACATTATCAAGTACTTGCTTTCACGTATTGTTACTCCGTCTTCTGTGTTTTTTCTTCTTCTCTGCTATCATATTACATTCAGTTTTTTAAAAAGGCTTTTAAAAACTGGTTTAAAGGTTTTGCTTTCATCCGTTTTGGTTGTCAGCACTGACATTGTGGGAGTGGGTGCTTTTGGATGTTTGCGGGATTTTGGAGTGGGGGAGTATCCAACTCTATTTTGACTCTAAAACAGCCAATGTTAAGTTAAATTCGGGGTTCCCATCATAAAAGAGAACAAAGCTCAGCTCTCTGTGATGCATTAGGATAGTGCATGTCCCTGTGCAAAGGTATAATAGTGCTGTAGATAGCTTTGAACACTTAGCAGTTAGCCAGTCATCTCTATTATAGAAGAGAGTTGTTTTTGAGAAGTTAAAGTGATTATTAAGATATTTAATAGGTGTTTTCACTGGATCTGCCTCTTACACAAAAGCACAAAAGATCACTTGTTGTTTGCTCTCAAGCAAGGGAGAGATATATTCCTTTTCTTTTCTCACTGCCATGCCGGTTTGTCTGCTCACGACTTCAAGTGTGGGAGGAAAAGAATGAGTTTACACAAAAGGTACAGACACAAACACACACACATAGAAACACATTCAGGTTTGAGAACTGAGAGCTGGAAGGAAGTGTACTGAGTGTTGTAAAAAATCAAGAGGGCAAACAACAATGTCTGTGTATCTCTCTGAATGCACGTTACTCTCTTTGCTACATCAAAAACCAATCAAACAAATTCAAACCAAACACAAACATCTACAGAGAAAAAAAAGAAAAATGTGCTAAACCTAATTTGAGGATTTCCTCCCACACTGACGCCACATATCTCCTCCTCCTCTTTTTTTCCCCATGTGGCCGTTTCTGTTTTCCTCTGCCCTCACCACATTGACTTCCACAGCGTTTTGACATTCAGACAATACTGTTCACCCTGTGATGACCCCTGACACGCGCTCAGTGATACCCGGAGGGAGAATGGGGCGCTCCTACCCTTCGGGCTCTTCCGGAGACTCCCCTCCCTGGAGTGGCAGAGATAGAGAGTGAGAGAAAGGACCCTGCTTACTCTGCCTGTCTCTCTTTCTCTCGCTCTCTCTCAGTGGAGAGGTTGCCGGGCTGTTGCACTAGACCGCCTGTCTCTAAATATTTAATGTACGCAGCACTGCCTCAGAGAGGGCGATAAAGAGAGAATAAGGGCGGTTGATATATTGATGAGCCACAGGGAGGGCAGATGATTGGATGGAAGGAAGAGGGAGGGGTGAGAAATAGAGGAATAAAAGGAAGGAGGACAGAAGGATGTGAGAGACAACCTTGCTCAAGGGCATACTGATGGTAGTTAGTGAGAGACTGGAGAGAGTTGCTTGTTTTCTGTCCACACCCAGATTCTTTCCATCCGTTTTAAAATGCTGTAAACATGTTCCATCTACACTGTGTTTCCACTGTGTTTTCAAACTTATTACAAACCATCCCTTAGGGAAAAATTAAATTGCATGCCAATCCATTTAAAAGTTGTCAAGTTATTTCACTTCATACCATAAATGTCAGCCTCATGGTGGCGCTAGCGAAAAAGTCAGGAAATCACCAAAGTCATGATAAAGACAATCAATCCAATATTTGTCAGAATATTTCAGTCTGGACCTATTAGTTGACCAGCCGACCAACATTACTATCCCTCAAGCCATGCCTCTACCATGGCTAAAAATCCATTCAAAAGCAAAAACTATCATCACTATCATGAGGCCTCAGCAGTCTGAGAGATCAAGCTGGAAGCTTCCAAAGTTATAGTCTTTGTGGGATGGCCAATCCACCATTGTGTCCCTGAGCAACCCCTGGATGCTCCTCTGACATGTATAGCAATTGTAAGTCGCTTTGGATAAAAGCGTCAGCTAAAAAATGAACAAATGTGCTGAGCTTCTAAGGAGGGATATTAACACAAAGAAGGATACTTGTACTAAAAAGTCTTTAACTTTGGAAGACACCCACTTGATTTGCCTAACATGGCTTGTTGCGTCTGACAGAACAGACTATTTTTATCAGTAGTAACGGCTAGGGTAATGGCTCATATTTCACTTGTACTATAAGCACGTATATCACAACCTGAAACATATTTCTACCCTTCAGGTCTATGTTGTTCTGTTTCATGCACGTAACTACAGTGATTGTGTGTTGGCTCTGAACACTGACTCTGTAACACTCAATACTGTGCCTGAATGCATCTTCTGTAGCCTGGAAATGCTGCTGCGGTGCTGCTAATGTGCTGCTTTCGCTACACAGTGTAGACATTGCAAGTGCTTTACTATTGGCCTGCTATTCATGTCAGGAAACTAAAGATTACAGGGAAATCTTTGTGAATATCTTTGTCGTGTGTGTTGTACGGCCACTAGAGGTCGCTGCCACAATAAACGTAAACATGAGCCGTAATTTTGTGTAGCTAAAACGACCTACTGCGTTTCTCTGTGGAGGACAGGAAGCTACATTTTGAACCCTCAGCTCCCTGCTCAAATACAGTGTCAGTAAGTCCTCTGAATCAACATGTTAGCATTGTGATTTGTTGAAATGTACAGTACAAGTGTAACAGTTGCATTTGTAGGGCTAAATTGGTTGTATTACCTGAAAAAGTGCACTTGGCAAGCTATCGAGCTATTGTGCTGAAATTACTTGTAGCATGCTGGGTCTGAGCTGACTGTATCACTGACCTGTACATACGTACTCTCTTCCTATCCATGCACATATTTCCATGTTATTGTATTTGCTATATCGATTGTGTTATGAGGCATTGTAAGTTAATGAGAGACATGTCCAAACATGTAGGGTCTGAGGTGACTATCTACTGTAGACAATAAATGGCAGCTCAAATATGGAAACACGCTGCCACACAACTCATCACAGAGTAAAGAGGTCACTCTCACAGTTACTTTTTTACCTTTGTCAAAGAAATATGTTCTTTCCAGAGCAAACGCAAACATTTGACTGTACCAGTAGGCCAAGATATTCAAGTGTTGATATTCATTACACGAAAAACACATTACATTATTTTTAGATGGGTTCTTTTTCTGTGAAGGGTGGAACTCACAAAAATGAAGTGATAAAAACAGAGCTGAAAACCATGCAATTAAACTTATAAATTAGCTCTTGACAAACATATATGGTATATCTGTAGGGACTTTGTAATACATTTTTTGCACTCTGGTAAGCACTTGAACATCACTTACCTGCAAGTTTTCAATGAATGTACTGTATGAAGCCAGTCTGATAGTTTGTGTGGAAAAAATGTGCTCATCTCCCTCTCTTTTACCTCAATGGCAATGCATATGGCATCAGATTTATATCATATGTAGCAAATTATATTATTTAATTCGGACAGTTATTAACTGCCACTTGCACGATATAAGTCCTCGCACGCCAATTCAAGATCTTAGAGGTGTACATTCAGCAGAACAGTGTCTGCAAACGGCGATTTTTGCATCTTTCTCTGACACTTTAAAATGCTTCTACACTGCTGACGTGTCAACGTACGTATTAGGCCAAACACTGAAAGTGTTTTTTGTGCTATTTTCGGCCGATTAATTTCAGTGGCCGAACATTCGGTGCATCCCTAGAGCTATACAGCAAGCGCACAAAGCAGCCACAACACGTGAGAGAGTTTCTGCTTGGTGAGCACTGGAGGGAATGCATGCTTTCACAGGTTTACTCTCTAGTTTCAGTTCTGCTCTCGCGACTCAACCTGACTTTTTAACAGCTTCTGTTAACTGAACAACAGCACTGAATTTGATCAATTTATTGTTGGTCAGACCACAAATGCGACCACAATTAGGTTAGACAAAGTGATGGACTTATACAACTTTATAACTTTACTCACTGAATTTGGTAGATTGTAGAAAATATTTTCTGGTTCTCCAGACCCCCAGAAACACTCCTCTTCGCTTTCACTTTTAAGTTTGACGTCTCACTTCATGTTACACATGATCTCATGGGAAATGGAGAAAAAGATTTTGATGAGAAACAAAACTAAAATGCCTCAGAAATGAATCGGTCTACGATTCTGTGAATTTCACTTGTCAAAGTTTTGAAATGTGTTACAAAAAAGTTTCCTATAAGAAAATATTATGGGCCAATGCACATGAAATGAGCATATGTGTGTACGTATGAGCACGTAAGAACTCTCCTCAGCGTGTTCATGGCCTGGCATTAGACTCTGATGTGCTACAGTAACTGCTGCTTTTCATACAAGAATGCAATTGTTACCCACACATACACACACATTACCACAGTGTTTACTTTCAGTGCACGGTGCGGCAACAGTCTAAAACCTCTGGCTGGGAAACAAGAAGTGGTGACCACACTCTCCATGAAGGCTGGAGAGGAGAATTATATTGTTTTCTGCTTGATCAGCCGTTTCAGGAAAGTGAGAAGCAAAACACAAAGGATTTGATAAACAGTTTGAAACCAGATGTCTACTGAAAAAGACTGATTTTAGAAGTAATGGACAAAGTTATGTTCTTATTGTCACTGTTGGTTATTTTACAATTAAAGAGAGTTAAAAAGAGCGTGAGAATGCTAAGACAGAGAATGTGTGGGTGGACTGGTAATGACAATAAAAAGGCAGAGAAAAATAATCTCCCCTGTAAACAATACAAACACACACACACACACACACATACGCACACACACACATACGCACACCCACATGTGCATGTCATGATCACAAAGGATGCTGGGTAATTATGCTAATGATGCCATAATGAGATGCATATGTGCTCACTCATTAAGGAACGACATCTTCTTTCCTTTCAAAATATGTTAATTTCTTAAGTACCATGCACACGCTACTGCGACATACAAGGACACACACACACACACACAATAATGACTGACACGTCTCCTCCGCTTCTAGTTAGTTAACCCTGTATACAAGACACACACAAGCCTACACTTCTTTTGCAAACACAAATGCTTAGAAACACACTCACACATATATATAAACACGAGGCACTATTTGCATAAGCATAGCAGACTGATTTACTGATGGACCCATGGAAACGATGGGGATTACACGGCTGCCATAAACAATGCTGTGACATCGGATTTTATGGAAAGCAAAAACACACGCTAATGTCTCACAGATCTACAAAGAAGGCCACGTGTGTATACCGTACAAGAACAACACACACACAAGGGACAGACCATATTAATGAAAAGATAAAGTTGAATTGATCATAAAATTTAATGATAACTGCTTTATCAAAGTCTGTTTTAATGTAACCATTTATGTAAGTAAACTAGAATTTAAGACACACACACACACACACACACACACACACACACACACACACACACACACACTGACACATAACAATGTGACAGTCTGACTTCTAAATTTAGATTATAATAGGACTTCATGACTTCATGGGTGCGTTTATGACTTCATGACACCATCGAGACATTCCGTGTCCACACAGGTCAGCTGGCGAAGCACCGCAACAGACTGATGTCAATAACTCCACCACACACACACACACACACACACACACACACACACACACACACACACACACACACACACACACACACACACACACACACACTGACTCACTGAATATCCCTTAATTACTGTTATTTGGCACTTTCTTGCCATGTCATGGTGACGCAAGGCAAAGAGAACAATTAAATACGACTGTTTCGTCTATGCAAAAACAGAAAAACAAGGTGGCCTCAGCAGCTCTTGTGCCAAAATCAATCATTTAAACCAAAAATGTTCTGTTTTTCACAGTGTTGTAGCTTACACAGTAACACAGAACAAAACTAATAGCCTAGGTGTTCTCAGGACTGCAAAATGTTAAGAAGGTATTCACAAAGAGGAGATCTTTGAGCCATTGACTTGAAGTTTAAAAGCCGGTTTTTGTGTGATTGTGCTTCTTAAAGGTCTTGTTTACAAATGGCATTAACATGTGTCTTGGGTGATCCAATTACAAGTGGACAGCTCTAAGTACAGGTGTGAATGCACCTAAGATGCCCCCTTTACACACCTGGCAATTAAAATGCAGTCGTATCCAGATTGTATCAAGATATGGTTCTAACCTGATTACATTTAAACCTGGTTTAAAAATGTGTCTCAAAAACAACCGAATGTCACATCCTCCTCTCATTTGCATGGATCAACATGCTCACAGTGTGTCTCTGACCAACTCCGGAGGTGGTTTGGCCGGCCGAACAATCTGTCCTCAATGTGTCTTGGGTTCATTTACATCTGTACTTACATGAGGTCAGACACTCTCCAATTGCAATCACCCAAAATACATTTTAATGCAAAGTTTTAAGAGGGTTATTGAGGGCACATTCATCCGATTGCTCAGACCACATCTGGACGAGGTATGGGTCGCATATGTCCACATTCTTTCAGTGTGTACTCAAATGTGTCATGGGCCACACTGAAGGACCGCCTGTCTAAACTCAGCTAAGTTAGCCATGCAGCTAGCAGTAACATTAATACTTGACTCTGCCAGGACTGAGAGGTCGGTGCACCGGGGGATCGTCGCTGTTTACACTGCTAGCACAGGCGCTTTGGACCACCAGGAGGAGAAGGCTTAATAAAAGTATTACTCAAAAAAGGTAATTGATTACACATTACTGGTTACTTTTTTTTAAGTAATGCGTTACTTTACTAGATTACTCACTGCTGAAAGTATCTAGTTACACTACTAGTTACATTACTTTTGGATTACAGTGTAATATAACCTGTGATGCACAATAACAATATATAGTTACACCTCATATATGCTCAGATCAACACAAATCCTTATAATGAGGACATACACAGCATCTCTCTTTAATGCTCTTTAATACTACAAAGCTGAAAACAAAGTTGTGAACATCAGCCCAACATTTGTCAAGAGAAGAACAAGGCTAGAGTACATTACTAATGCTTAGAACTTGGCATTTCATTGGAAACATTTATTTTTTTAAATAATGACGACTGTGGGGCTGGCTGTGTATCAGGCATGTATGTGTTAATAATAATAATTAGACTATGATTATTATCATATGCAGCCATTTTGCTACAATTACGCTTCACATAACAGCTGCGGCTGTGTTTGCGACCCGACCTTTCTTTTCTCTGTGAGAGGGAAGAACTTAGAAAGTTGTGCGGTGCTGCAGAGATGCCCCAGCTGCAGTAGTGCATAGATCATGCCTAATATTCATCCAGCCAGAAGGAACGATCATGAACCGTTCACAGCGCGTCGACCATACTAGTGACACAACCCATACCGCAGAGGGAGTGGGGCGGTGGAGCGTAAAGGGCCAGGAGGTCGCGCACCTCTGGCAGACGGTCAGTAATCGGTCCCTCTGGCCGGATGAAGTCTGACGCTCCGCATGATCCATGATGACAGAGAAATATAGAGATCAATGGCAAGCTCACCGTGGCTCAGCCGTAGTTCGCACCCTGGGCAGGAGTCTCTCAAATCGTTTGTCAGACAACCTGTTCCTCCTCGGTGTCAGCACAAGACTGCCCAGGCTAAAGAGCCTCGCTGTCATTTTGCGAAACAATGTGAAGAAATACCTCTACCCCTCGAAAGACGTCTTTGGCAGCTCTGCAATTTCTGCGTCCTCATGAACTGGCGCTGGAGTCAAAGGTTAGGTCGGAAAAGTGTTACGCATGAACACGCATGAAAAGGGACGTTTGATTTTTCTCTCCTCCAGTTAAGCGGATAGTTCAACAACCAGTTGCAAGTAACGCGATGATTTTGTTATTAGTAACTGTAATGTGATTACTGAAGTTATCAACAGTAATGCGTTACATTACTTTGTTATAGACAAAAGTAATCTGATTACAGTAATGTGTTACTTTGTAACGCGTTACCCACCACTGTATGTACTGGATGATACCGAGTGAGCTAGACAGAATGCTATAAAATATATTGTTGCCACACTTTAGTATAAAAGTTAGACCCCTGACTGTTTTGTTGTCCTGTGCCGTTATGTTGCATTATTGTATATTATGTGTATCACATAAGTTATAGTGACTGAGACAGGTGAAGTTGTGTACCTAAGTATCAGTCAAATGACGTTACTTTGCAAACAACTGGCAGATCCGTGCTAATGTTAGCTGGCTGCCCCTGCTTTGCGTCACTATTGGCTAGTATAAACAAATTGCTGCACATGTTAGTAGTCTGCACACATTGACATGACACCGGTGGTACACAGGATAGTATTATGGATCACGTTAGTTTGTTAGCTGTAGTATTTTGTACTGGAAGTTTCACATGCTTAGGATGAAAGCCAGCTCTGTGTCAGTTTTGTCGGTTCCAAAACAAATCTGAGGTCTTTCCATGACTCAACCTTTCTGATGTTGAGGGTGTTTTTGTTGTTGTGTGTGTCTGAGACTTGGTAGCACGCATGCAGACACGATTCCTTTGCATAAGAAGCAGTGGCTGTTCCAAGGGACCGAGAAAGCAGGCACGTGGTAAATTTTTATGTCAGGTCAAAGCTGTTGAAAAATAGGCAGAAAAAAGTGATTTATTGATAGGTAGTTTCATTTTTAAAAAACTACATGTAGCCACTTTAACGCAGCTCTGTGTGAATATTTTGATGTGATTATTCCATTCTTTAATATGGCATAGGTTAAGTGAGTGTCTCTGATTCAAATCCACTGGTGAGTCAGAAATGCTTAAATCCTACACATAGGGGCTTTAAATTGTTGCGAGCCCAAATATATTTCAACTGGCTTCAACATGCATCTTAATCATTCTCCATGGTTGCATTGCTTTTTGATATAAACAGCAGTAAGTAAACCTCACAGCTTGTTGGCTGGGCCATTCACTCAAGATGCTGGATTAGAATTTAGTTGGCTAATGTATGGACATTGCCTCACTAAACATTGTTTTGTGTTTACCCAGAATTGAGTTTGATATTGTTGTTGGCATTTGTGCTTCACAGAGGATAAATGTGGTCCAGCATGGTTATGAAACACATTTGTATTAACGCAAATACGAACAACCTCCAGGTACAACTTGGGTGATCCGATTTTCTAATCTCGGGGGCATTCACACCTATATTTTAATCTATCTCGTTGTGATTACTTTGTACAGACTGTAATAGTAAAGTCTCATCTGTGATTAGTTGTCTCCAAACCAACGTCACACTGCTCCTACCAGTAGCCAGACAGCTCATCCATTGTTTCTGGTGTGCCCAAAACAGCAAAACACCATAAATAGGGAGATGAAGCAAATGTCACTCACCCAGTGCCACTCTTTTGGAGTTTGCATGTGTTCCTGTACAGATTATATTGTAGATGTGCACGTTAGGTTGCCACTCAAAAATAAAGTTTCTAATTTTCATCTTCCCACCACCCAAATCTGTTAATAATGTGACATAAACTAAGTTGACAAAATTTAAATGTTTTCTAACAATTTTGACTGGTAGCTCAACACTGACAAAGTTTTACAATATTCAACATTTTCCAATTTTATCATATAATTAATATAATATAAAAAATAATAAAGATCATTAATTAACTTTAATATCACAAGTTAGAATAATGTAAAACTCCTCAAAAAAAGACACATAGCTGCTAACAGTTACTTAATAAGTTAATGATAAACACTTAAGTATTCATAAGTGTCCAGAGAATGACTGTATTGCAGCTTAAAAAACAGCATTGGGTTTTGTTGTAGGCTAGCTCTCCAGCCCACAGAGAAGCTGCAGATTTCTATGAAGGGGACGAAACACATGCACATGTAAACCAGACAGACTTTCAGATAGACCTTAATAATGGAAGCGTTGAAGTGGCATAAGTGGGCGGCTTCGACTTTGAGGGTAGAACGGTCGTCCCCTTAAAGGAAGGCTGGGAACCCGAAATTGCTCATGGTGGCTGTGCCATCAGGGTGTGAATGAGTTAATTTCTGTTTCTGATGAGCAGTTGGGTCTCTGCTCATAGGTGGGTGAATGTGATGTAGTGTAAAGCACTCTGAGTGGTCGAAAAGACTAGAAAGGTGCTATAAAATTACAGCCCATTTACCATATGTGACAGTTCATTCGGACTCGGGGGCGAAACCGGAAAATGTTCAGACTGTAGATCACCGAGCCCGGTGGAAAGCTCTGAGAGCCTAAATGTGTACGTCCGCACTGCACTCCAACAAATAGAAGCGACAGCTGCAGAAGAAGCTCTTGTTAAGTGACCTCTCTTGAAGTGTCCTTCTTTACTGTACAAGAAAATAACTGGTAGGTGGTGCTAAAAATAAGAATAATTAAGATTAACATGACACACAGATGCGACATGGTGGTGCAGCGGTCAGCACGGTCACCTCACAGCAAGAGGTTATGTGGATCGAGGTCCAGGCCTTTCTTTGTGGAGTTTGCATGTTCTCCTCGTGTCTGTGTGGGTTCTCTTCATGTTCTCCTGCTTCCTCCCACTGTTCAAAGACATGCATAGGTTAATTGGTGACTCTTTGCCCTTAGGAGTGAACGTGTGTGTGACTTGTTTGTCTCTATGAGTTAGCCCTGTGATGAACGGGCAACCTGTCCAGGGTTCACCAATGACAGCTGGGATTGGCTGCAGCCCCTTCGCCACCCTGCACAGAGTTAACTATACTACTGACTACGGCTGCAATAGTGCTAACCCAAAAATATTATTCTGATTACATAGTATTTAAACCAAATAATAACACAAATCAGAATATGAAAAACAACAGTTAAATGATATAAAAAATTACAACAATACTTACTCAAGGATTAATTTACTTTGATAGAGAATTTTTTAATTAAATAACATTTTATCACAATGAAAGTAAATATAAAAACATTGAGCCCATTGAGCTACCAGTAAGTATTAATATATCTGAATGAAACTTCTCACAGTTACTATGCATCATAAAAGGAACAGAATGAGGGGGTGGGACCTGGAAAATGTTGGGAAAAAAAATTGGCCATTACATTGAGTGGCACCCGAATGCATGTACATTTATGTAGCATTAAGTGTATTAAGTGTGTCTGAGTGCTTATTTATCTGTGACTGTTGTCTCTCTTTCTTGGAGAATAGGATGTACATTTTCTAAAAGTCATAATACTTCTAGATACATTCATAGACTATATTTATACAGAATTGGTTCAGTCACGCCAGTAGGTAAACTGTCATTTGGTTGAAGTCACTCGACACCACGCAGCTAATAGTGGTGGGAGGTTTAAGCCCCAGGCCCCTGACTCACAGGGGGCCCTAAATGTGTCTGTTGTCTCTGTGCTGTGCAAACCTTTGTACTTTCAAAATGCCACCTTTTCAAGTGCTGAGATAAACAACCCGGTTTTCATGTAGCTCATCAAACATGGATTATTAAGTTTATCCCTGGCTTCTGAGGGAGTTCAGTGAGCCAAAGTGTTATTGAAATTAGGTTTGATCCAAAAGAGGATCCTTCACATCCTTCGCACATGCCAAATACAAAGCAAACTCTACTTTACACAAAAATAAAAATGAGTGTACTTGCCATAAGTAGTATTCATATATATCATCTAAAACAGTTTTATAATATCTTCTGTGGCTCTGAAAGGAACTTTCTGAAGTCTGAGAAAAAAAACCTTGATGATGTCACCAGGGTTATTTCAGTTCATCTTGTAGACTACAAATCCTTTGATACAAACTGGGAATGTGGAGTTTGGAAGACAACAAAAAGACACTACTGAGTTGCATCATGTGAGTGTAGGATCTGGGGTAGCTAGTAAACAACTCTGCACTGTGTTGGCCAATCACATAAGCTTGCATGTATGTGATTGGCACTCTCCTGATGGATTACTTTGTAACATGAACATCATATTTCTACTATTTAGCTCATCGTGATACATTTGTTGCCACCTTAATAACTTTGAAGAATAATCCGGCCTGTGAGTATTCCAAACTTGTGTTTTGACATCTGAGAAGCCTTTAAACACATGAATCTATAACTCAAACTCGATGTTCTGGATTGTATTTTGTTGTGTGTCCGGTACTTAAAACAACATTCCCCACTAATACAGACCCATGTTTAAAGCAGCGCTGGTTTCAGCTAAAAGTCAGGTTATCCTGACCGCTGTAGTTTTTTTATTTTTGTTTTCTTATCCGTCCTATCTGCATGCATTGTCAGTGTGTTATTCTGGTAGACAGTGGAGCAGGTGAGGTTGATGACTGCTACAATCCTCCACTGCTGACCAATCTCCAGCTCTGTTTTGTCCTGTGGTTCCTGGCAGACAAGAGAGTCAAAAGAAATGGCAGCTCTGAGTGCAGGCTACTACTCCACTCACTCAAGTATTCTTACAGGAGTGTGTGTGTGTGTGTGTG
>NC_060153.1:27539788-27551669 GCF_021292245.1 Micropterus dolomieu
AAATTGGCCATTACATTGAGTGGCACCCGAATGCATGTACATTTATGTAGCATTAAGTGTATTAAGTGTGTCTGAGTGCTTATTTATCTGTGACTGTTGTCTCTCTTTCTTGGAGAATAGGATGTACATTTTCTAAAAGTCATAATACTTCTAGATACATTCATAGACTATATTTATACAGAATTGGTTCAGTCACGCCAGTAGGTAAACTGTCATTTGGTTGAAGTCACTCGACACCACGCAGCTAATAGTGGTGGGAGGTTTAAGCCCCAGGCCCCTGACTCACAGGGGGCCCTAAATGTGTCTGTTGTCTCTGTGCTGTGCAAACCTTTGTACTTTCAAAATGCCACCTTTTCAAGTGCTGAGATAAACAACCCGGTTTTCATGTAGCTCATCAAACATGGATTATTAAGTTTATCCCTGGCTTCTGAGGGAGTTCAGTGAGCCAAAGTGTTATTGAAATTAGGTTTGATCCAAAAGAGGATCCTTCACATCCTTCGCACATGCCAAATACAAAGCAAACTCTACTTTACACAAAAATAAAAATGAGTGTACTTGCCATAAGTAGTATTCATATATATCATCTAAAACAGTTTTATAATATCTTCTGTGGCTCTGAAAGGAACTTTCTGAAGTCTGAGAAAAAAAACCTTGATGATGTCACCAGGGTTATTTCAGTTCATCTTGTAGACTACAAATCCTTTGATACAAACTGGGAATGTGGAGTTTGGAAGACAACAAAAAGACACTACTGAGTTGCATCATGTGAGTGTAGGATCTGGGGTAGCTAGTAAACAACTCTGCACTGTGTTGGCCAATCACATAAGCTTGCATGTATGTGATTGGCACTCTCCTGATGGATTACTTTGTAACATGAACATCATATTTCTACTATTTAGCTCATCGTGATACATTTGTTGCCACCTTAATAACTTTGAAGAATAATCCGGCCTGTGAGTATTCCAAACTTGTGTTTTGACATCTGAGAAGCCTTTAAACACATGAATCTATAACTCAAACTCGATGTTCTGGATTGTATTTTGTTGTGTGTCCGGTACTTAAAACAACATTCCCCACTAATACAGACCCATGTTTAAAGCAGCGCTGGTTTCAGCTAAAAGTCAGGTTATCCTGACCGCTGTAGTTTTTTTATTTTTGTTTTCTTATCCGTCCTATCTGCATGCATTGTCAGTGTGTTATTCTGGTAGACAGTGGAGCAGGTGAGGTTGATGACTGCTACAATCCTCCACTGCTGACCAATCTCCAGCTCTGTTTTGTCCTGTGGTTCCTGGCAGACAAGAGAGTCAAAAGAAATGGCAGCTCTGAGTGCAGGCTACTACTCCACTCACTCAAGTATTCTTACAGGAGTGTGTGTGTGTGTGTGTGTGTGTGTGTGTGTGCGCGCGCACTCCCCCCACAGAGTATGTGTGAGTGGGATGGGATTGAGGCAGGAAGAATAGAGTGAGGGAGAAAGGGGGGAGACGGGAGGTGAAGGGGGGGTAAACATGTATGGTGAAGATCGTAAACGAACACTGTGGCCTGCAAACCCTGGAGTGGACTTTTACTGGAACAGGATTGAAAGACAGACAGAGACAGACAGACAGAGACAGACAGCCAGAGAGACAGATATTGGAACAGCGAAGACGAGAGAGAGAGAGACAATGACACAAAACACTGATCCTCATTGAAATGCCGAGTTTGCCCACAGGCTGCTAAATATTTTAGAGCAATTCAATTAGTCAATCAATGGATAAAGCTACAAGGCGGGACAAACACACAGAGGCAAACCCACACATTTAGCATCTCAAATGGACACCGTCTATAAAGGCTTGCAGCACATGTGTGTACATGGACAAGGAAAGCTGGTTACTTCAATTAGTAGCTATGGATATTACAGTATAGTGATATGGACTGTGTACGTGTGGGTGTGTGACAGTAACCTTCACACATCAGCATCTGTTAGAGAAGAGTGACACGGTTCAGTGATATATCTTATTGTAAATTAAGTCAGAATGAATATCTGTAGTCTAAAACCTCACACCTGATTGTTTGCCTTTGCTACTTTGCTTTTGCTGTTTCTACCTTCTCTTTTTTTACCTTGTCCCATGCTTGACAAGTTAGAGATTCCTCTCACAGATATGCATTATTACTCTGTTGCACATCTTTCATTCCCTCTTTTAGTATTTCTCACTTCCCCTCAATAAGAAACAGAAGAGAATGAAACGAAAATGCTAGCACACAATCGCTTTTAAGTGCCATGACTCATAATCCCTGCATTGCAATCCCTAACCCTAACCGATAAAAACAAATGTTTAAAAATACATCAGCAAAGCAATGAATAGAGGAACAAAACAAACAGACCACTGTAACTAGTAGTGTGATCACTCCCACCAGAATTGTGAGCATTTCTTGTTCTACTTTTTATTATTTCCAATTAACATGCAGACAAAGTTTCTAAAATGTATCTGTCCTTCATTGGATTTTAACAAAACTTGGTGTGTATGTTCAGGAGATGTCTCCAGTGACTTTAATCTGGATTGCTCAAAGGCATCTTGAGTTATAAGCAAATATGTGACAGGGCACACTCACTTGCACCAATCAATGTGGCACTTCAGACTGATAGCATGCATGCCAAAATTATGTCTTTGGGTTTTAATAAACAAATTTTTATTTACAATTGTGGCGCCCTCTGTTGGTTGGGCTCAAAATGCTTTGGCACGCCCATTCCCAAACATAGACTGAAGCTACCTCCCAAGATTCATGTTTGGAGAAATTGTTAATGAGTTATGGTCAATTTCCAGCCAAGCCCCGCCTGTGCTAAGATATTTTGGTTGATGGCGGCTGTGTTTTTTGACCGATCTTGCTCATCCAAAATCAACTGGAGTCAAAATCCAAAAAATTGTATTAATTTGACTGTTTTTCACATTATGCAAATTAGCAAACAATCAATCACAAAGAACTTTCATGGTCTAAGAGGCCTTTTTGTAGAGCACACTGAACTTAATTTATATGAAAAATGTCAAAGTCAGTCCGACTCACGTTGTGAGGGGTGTGTCCTTTCCAAAATTTCATTACAGGGCCACCATCTGGCTGATTGGCCTCATATTTTTGTGGAAGCACTTGCACATAATCACTGGGCCTACTTTCATGTTTCTAGCTCATGGCAATTGGAGCCACTGTGGCAGACAAATAATAATAATAATGATTTACTGACACAACTACTACTACTCCTACTCTTTCAGGGTTTGAACCATAATGAATCAATAGAGGAACAAAAATGTCTACTTTCCATTTGAGAGGTCAGAGGTCACAGCAGATATAAAACAGCTTGTTCACTTCTTCTCTGTCACTCTGTCCCACTTCCATACTACATACTAATTAACATGTGGTGAGTCCCACTGGGAAACAAATCAGCACAATCACAGATGCCATTGTGCAGATTAAATGTGTTTTTGATAACAAACTGCAAATTCACAGTTTGATACCAGTCTGCACACATCTTGTATATATTAAGGCCGGTGTAACGTAGTCAGAGGACTGTGTGAGCCAAAATACGTTTAATCGCACATGTTAAAGGGAGAGTAAGTAATTCAGCGAAAGGATTGTTGATATTTAAACTCAACTGCAAAACCAAATACACCCCTCCCTTCAGTGAAAAGCTCCACCCCCCCAAATTTTTAAAACCTCTGAGGTTTCTCCAGCGTTCAAATGCCTTTGCTCTTGACTGTTCATATAACTTTCCTCTCTGTTTAAACTCTTCAGACCTTTTCCTCTTTGGCTGTTTTTCGGCCATCTCTCCTTCACAGTGCCTGGAGTCCTGCAAGTTCGAATGTGCCGGTGTATAGAACTCTCTCTGCAACCTGTTGCTGATTGGCTGAAACTATGTGTGTTGGAAGGTCCACACAACTTTCTTTATGTTCCACTTACTGAGCCAGGGCTTACAAAACAGAGAGCTAGCGAACTGTGAGGAATTATTTGCTGAATTGAACAAAAAGTATATTGGATTACAATCACTTACCATCCTTTTAAGATGTTGATCATTGCTCATTCATTATTCCTATCTGCACTTTGGCCTGTTCTCACCAAATGTTAATGCAGTACATCTGGCTTTTTTTCATAATTTTCAACACATTTCCACAAAAACAAACTGGAAACAATACAAAAATAAATATCCCAAAATATCCAACTAATATGGTTTTTTACAACGTACATGCAAGTTTGTGTATGAGTGGGGGTTTAAAAAACCCAATTTATAAGGTCAAACGGCACATTTTAGTACATGTGGAAATTGTGCCATATTATAACTTGTATTCCATGATCAATGAATTGTAGAAAACTAGAGGAAACAATTTGTTTTTATTTTCCCACAGCGATAAATTTAGCTTCCGTTCTGCAGAGATTCACTGTTGGATTAATTTATAGACATGCTCGCACACACACACAGACACAGACACACACACACAACGTTGAGGACACAGTAGGGAGACGCAAACATGCTGATGTGCTCTGTACCAGAGTAGCCGGGAAATGGACAGATGGACGGGTGCTCTTTTTACAGCCTCTCCTCCTTGTGTGTGTGTGTTTGTGCTGTATGTGTATGCCCCATGCCTAGCATAACACTGGCAGAGCGTTGGTGCCAAAGTGGGCATCTGGTCTGTGGACTATCACAGGGGAGAGAGAGAGAGAGAGAGAGAGAGAGAGAGAGAGAGAGAGAGAGAGTATTCAGCCTCCTCTCTCTCTCTCTCTCTCTAAAGTTGTGGATGCAGCTAATCCAGCAACAGATCTTGCACTGGTTCTTGTATTTCACCGCACAGCAATAATTAACTGCACACACATACAAACACACACACACACACACACACACACACAGAAACGGAGAAAGTTGTCCGTTCAATGGACAAATGGAGAAAAACATGCACACCACACACACACACACAAAGGGGCCAGAATAAAGGTCACACACTCTCTCATGGCTTAATTTTCTGTCAGAATCAATCTGTGGTGTGTGTGTATGTGTGTGTACGTGTGTTAGTGTGTGTGTGTGTGTGTGTGTGGGGTATTTCAGTGGACTGGTTCCAGGTTGTGTAGGGGTCAAACTGCCTCTAGGGCCCAGACTACGGCAGGTGCTAGAACCTAAAACTGGCCACTAACCATCACACACACAAACACACACTGCACTAATACGTACACACCTATTTGTTTCCCTCACAAGTTCACTCTAAACGATGAAACATCATCCTCCACCAGCCCGTAAACTTTGAACCTTTGTTCTCTCCTCGCCTTTGAGCATTAACGAGTGTTTTGGGTGGAACCGCTGCTTTAGTGTCACCAGCCAAGTTTAGCTGCCGGTGTTGTTCTTTGTATGAGTAATAAAATAAAGCTGATCTGTGGTCAGCAGCGGGGCTCAGAGAGAAGGTAAGGTTTGAGTGTTATGCAACAGTTTATAAGAGCTGTCCCTTCCCCCCGTGAAACTGCTTCCATAAATGTCAGTCGCTCGGCTCGGCTTTGTGGGGCGGGTGAATCCTCTCCAAACACCCATGCGTGCAAACACACACACACAGAGTAAAATCAATCAATTATGACCATGAAAACAGAAAAGAGCATAAATGCACCGAAGCACCTGCAAAGTGGACACAAACAGATCTACACAAAAATACAAGAATACAAACATAACAAACACACTCAAACACAGAGAAATGCAGATGCAAACACTTCGTCTTTCAGACAACACAACCACATGCTACTGTAATTCATACTATCTGCAGTGTGTAAGTAGTTATTTCAGCCGGCTAGACTTAAATACCCGATTTGACTTGCTTGCTAGTGTCCTTCTCTTGTTTGTATTATTATGTTATAAAATTACATAGTATTTCCAGTCCTCGCCACCACGATTAGCACAAAATATTTAAGCAGCTTCTCCAGTATCACCATTTATCACTTTAATTCAGTGAATGGCCTTTTGTCACAATGGTAACAACGCAGTGATGTTAAAAGTTATATTTATGTTTAGGGCCCCCCTTAGGTTTGAAATCATCTTTTTTCCAAATAATTATACCATGTTGTCAGTAGTGAGTTTATGTGATTTCACACCCCCTCAGCTCTCGATCCACTTACTAGCTATTTTCAGAGCTTTTAACCACATCTCATGGTCTTCCTCAGTGGATGGAGTTCACATAGTTGTCGCACAAGTTCCACACTTAGGTTATGTGGTGACAACTGAGTCACCTGAGGAAGACCATGAGATCTGGTTGAAAGCTCCAGGAAAAGCTAGTAAGTGGAGCATGAGGTGGTGGCATGATGTTTCCAAAATCGAGACTGAACATTCACACTTGTTCCACACTGATGCTCCGGCATTTTGTTGTCTGACCAATTTGGTACAGCTATATTTTTGTTAATATTTTTTGCCTGCAGTTGCTGCATAATTCAGTGAAGATATCTAATCAAATAATTTTCATAATCATGCTCTCTAATCTCAGTGTTTTAACTTTCACATAAAGCCTCAGCTCTTCTTCTCTACTGTATACATGTGTGTAAAGTGCACCGTCACTGCAGGCCGCCCTCAGATGGAACATGATGGAGTCTCTGTTGCGTGTCACTGATCTGCAGTGTTCAGCAGTAGCCACCAGAGTGCAGGCTGCTCCCACAGATCTAATGTCCATGTCCTCTCCTGTCATTTTACATCAACGCTTCACTGAGGCATTGTCTAATTAGGTGAAAATAGAAGAACCTTCCCATCAGAGGTCGCCACAGCGGATCATCTGTCTCTTCCTGTCCTCTGCATCTTCCTCTGTCATGCCAACCGCTGACTACCACCCTGTAAACCTTCCCTCCCGCCCTGCCTGCACACTCTTCTTCACCCTCTCCGCCCTGCCTGCACACTCTTCTTCACCCTCTCCGCCCTGCCTGCACACTCTTCTTCACCCACTCCGCCCTGCCTGCACACTCTTCTTCACCCACTCCGCCCTGCCTGCACACTCTTCTTCACCCTCTCCGCCCTGCCTGCACACTCTTCTTCACCTCTCTTTGGCACTCCAAGTTCCTTTGAACAGCTGAGCCCTAGAATTTACACTCCTCCACCATTGCCCCTTGTACTCCCACTTCAGATCACAATGTCATCCGCGAACATCATAGTCCACGGAGACTCCTGCCTGCTCTCGCCCGTCAACCTGCCCATCAGCCCCGCAAACAAGAAAGGGCCCAGAGCTGATCCTTGATGTGATCGCACCTCCTCTTGAACCCATCCTCACACCTCACCATTGTCATACATATCCTGCACCACTCTTACATACTTCTCTGCTCCACACCGATACCACACCTCCTCTCAGCACCCTACTTTCTCTAAATCCACAATGACCCAATGCAGCTACAGCTGACCTTCTCTATAATTCTGTGATGCTCTTTCCTGGCATTAAACCATACCTCTTAACCTCTATGCCACGCTACTCTTTCCCATAACTTCATGCTGTGGCTCAACATTGTACCTCTGAACTTACTACAGCTCTGCACATCAACCTTATTCTTGAACCAGCACACTTCTTCTCTGCTCCTCAGGTACCCTCTCACTTTCCAAGATAATGTTAAACAGTTAAAGACTCCACTGCCATCTCTCCTAAAACATCTCCATGCCTCCACAGGTATGTCATCTGGACCAACCTTTACACTCTTCATTCATCCTCTTCATAGCTGCCCTCACTTCATCCGTGCAATCCACCGCACTTCCTGATTCCCTATCCCGACATCATCCAACCTTCTCTCTCTCACTCTCTCTCTCTCTCTCTTTCATTTTCTTAATTTCTTCCTCAAAGTACCCACTTCACCTTCTCAACACACTCTCCTTGATTGTCAACACATAGGTGAAAGAACATGAATCATCGTGACGTGATTCATACTGTCAGGCGATTTGTGATGTTCTGGTTTTTGTGCAAAATGGAAGAAAAGCAGCAGCGGCTAAAACAAAAAGATGGACCGTCTGACTGTATTTATGCCCTCGCTGACAACACACACTCTTGCTTTTCAGGTTAATGTGTGACCAAGTGTGTGCCTCCGCTGCCGTGTGTGTGTGTGTGTGTGTGTGTGCCGTCTTTATGGCTCCCTTTCACATGAGCAGACTCAAACTTTGACCCCAGATAGTCTTCCTTCTGGGGCGGTCTGTCTCTTGCTGTGGTCCAGTGCTCACCATGGCGACGCATTCCCATAACAGCCCTGAAACCTGAGCCGCCAGTCAGGTAGGGCAGGTAACTGTGACAGGGTAAATGATTCAGGCAGCAGGTGTGTGTGTGTGTGTGTGTGTGTGTGTGTGGAGGCAGGGTCAAACGACAAGAAGAGAGTGAGAGAGAAGACAGAGCAAAGAAAGAAAGAAAGAGACACATGCTGGAAAACTCAGATGCTAACAGATGAGGCTGTGAGGTAACAGCAGAAAAGGAAACCGAGCTGGAGGAGGAAAAGGAGGCTCAGGCCATGGAGGCCGAGGTAGAAGAGGATGATGGGACGTTCACTAACATCTCTCTGGTAGATGACACAGGTAAAGCATCAGGAGACTATTCAACAATTATTTTGGTATTGTTTTTTTAAAAAGTTAGCCCTTTCCCGCCTTATATCTTTATAGAGCCTACACAAAACAAACAGCAGTACAGTTCCCTATTATCTGTAGCCGAGGAACCAGTCAAGGTATTTTAGAAGTAAAGTAACTTGTTCTTGTTAGATGAGATCTCTCAAGACTTTCTACATTTCTAAATCCTCTTCTTAAATGATTTTAAATGTGCAATACTCTGTTACATGAGTGTTAAATGGAGAAATGGCAAAAGACAGCCTTCTCAAATATACTGGACATGCTCTCCAAGTGTAAAGTTAGTCAATTTACACTCCATTTGATTACATTGTCTACTTCTGTTTTATGTTGTAAATAGCAGTGCACCTGAGTGACAGTTAAAGCAGTTGTAATAGGTATGTGACTGAACAAAGGGCAATGAGATGCAAACAAACAAACTTGTAAAACCAGAGTGATTATGTTGGTGTGTTATGCTGTGACAGCACTGAGGCGTGGCTCCTTCCAAAGCTGCAATGCTTTGTTTTTGGTATTCACTTGCATATATAATAGACATTTGTGTGCACACACACAGAGTAATTGTCCTTTAAAGTTAGGGTAGACTATTGTTTTTAGAAGAATTTGTTGTTATATTTGTTGAAATTCTTTACATCCAGACAGAGATCAATAAATCAGATGCTAAAATATGGAAAGAATCCAGCATCTGTGGCTGTCGCTGGACTGTAATAAGTACTACCTCCCTACTGGCGCGCAAACATGTATTTTGGGGGAGTGGCTTCGGAGGGAGGCCTGAAGGGAGTGGGTGGGATTATTTTTGGTTGGATACTTTCAAAACCCAGCTGTCTCTTGCTAGTTTCTCCAGCTTTGCCTACCCCAGCTTTAACTAAACTTGATTATGAGGACAAAATGCATTAACCTTAAAGTAAAGAGTAAGAAACGTTTTGAGTTAACCTGAGGAATAATCCTTTCCTAATTGAAGTCCTTACTAAATGAATAAACAATATCAAGCTGCATATACAACTTAGCCTGGCATCCGTTAAAATCATGGTGGACAGCAATTAAATCTTCAAGTACTGCACTTAAGTACAAATTTGAGGTACTTGTATTTTACTTGAGTATTTTCTTTTCATGCCACTTTCTACTTCTACTCCACTGCATCTCAGAGGGAGATATTGTACTTTTGCTTTACTAGTTACTTTACAAAGTAAGATTTTACACACAAAACATATGAAGACTTAATAAAATGTGTTTTGTTATAAATTAAACTACACAACATTTTATACAAGTACAGCTGACACGACAACTTTGATCCATTTTTCTGGTAAAAACATTTCAGGGTTTGCTGCTTGATAGCCACTGTTTGCTAACAAGTTCACCATATTAATATTTTAAGTTGAAATGGTGAAATTGTTAGCAAACAGTTTCTTTCATTTGGAGTCGTGTTTCTGTCCACCTGACGAAGTCCAACATTCACTTTTTCAGCTCTGTTTTTGGTCACTGTCAACTCTGGAGGGAAATATGTGGCTCTTCAGATGCTAAATGTTCCACTGTGTTCACCAGCTAGTTGCTAACTGTCTGTCTGCTGTTTGGTGCTGAGCAGGAAGTGAGAGTAAACCAAAAAGTAAAGTTGCGGACAGGACAACTAGACAATAGGCTGAAACGTGCTATAAAGCTGCAGATTAAGGGGCTAATTCTCTGTGAGTTCATTGCTGCAAGCAACTTCTTTCACATGTCACCTTGTTTTCACATTGTCATTTGATATATTGTTACAAAACGATTGATTATTGCTACTTTGAAGCCGCAGTATGTAATTTCTTGAAAAATAAAAAATAAATCTTCCTCCTACAAATAAAAAGTTAACACACAAAGTTAACAAAACACACTCTTGCTCAGTTTTATACACTCAGGGGTTTTGCTACTTGGTCTCATATGACCATTAGCTTATGGTGGCTGATGTTAGCAAACTTTATATTGATTCTGTTGTGTAATTGACATCACTGAGTCAGTTCCCTGACTTAATGAGTGCTCTCTTCTTGTGCTACTCTTGCATCAGGCTATGTTTTAGCATTTATCATTATCATGCAATGTGTTCATTTCATAAATATTGGCCATAGGGGCCGCTATTCAGAGGAGGACTGAGTTCTCAAAACATATCTCCTTTGCAGAAATCTTGAATTGCAAATTGGTTATAGTTTGTATGTTCACTCATAGCTTTGTCATTAATAAATTGTCATTCAGATAGAGTTGGAAAGTAGGCTACATATTTAGAAATGTTAGTAGTTGGGACGTAGTTTTGTCACTTTCAGCCAGAGATATCACCCAGAGAGTTTGGGAAACACACACACACACACACACACAGCAAGAAAGCTAAAGAAATAGTGAGAAAAATAATGGAGCCGGGAGTAGATCTGGTCACACAGGCTACTGGCTGAAGCAGCAGTGTCCCCAGGGTGTGGATTGGCTAACAAGCCGCAGCATATGGACTTCTCAGAGCGAGCAGGCTGCAAGGATACCACACACAGACATGTATATACTAATGTTCACACTGGCCGGCAACCACTCAATGCATGCATACAGGCAGATGGACAGAAAGAGAGATAGATGCAAAAACACAAACACACACGCACCGAGGTCTGGTGGGGATGACTCTGCTGGTCAGGTTTTCATTGCCAACTGCTGCTATGGCTGTCTGCGTTTGTATGTGAGTTGCTACCGTGGGGAATGACTGAATGCCTGAGCATCTGTTAGTGAGGGTTTGGTGTGCATGTATGTGTGTGTGTGTGTAGCAGTAGTAGTTGCTCCCCCTGTCGGCCTGCGTGGTCACGTACACGTAGTGACGTCGCGATGACGGTGTTGATGGGTGAAGTCTAGCCATCATCATCATCATCCTCCTCCTCCTCCTCATCACTGGAGAGCCTCTCTGTGTCTGTGTTTAAAGGGTAACTCCGCTGCACGGAGGAGACATTTCTTGCATTAGGTGAGCCTAAACGACGACATGTTTTGTGTAAAAGAAAAACGTGAGTTGCTAAATCTCTTTAGCTTTCCCGTTTGCGGTTGAAGCTAAAGCTAGCAGCAGCCGTTAGCTTGTAACAGTTAGCAGCACCCCGGAGGGCCGTTGGCTCTCGTTCAATGTGTTTATCAGAGAGTCGCTTCTGAACATGAAACTGCTCAGACCGGTGAGACCATACGCTCGCATTTGGTGTTGAAATAGTTAGCGTTATGTTGCGACTCCGTTGGCGCAGCAAGCCACAGAACGATTTAGCTCAACGGTACAAAGCTATGTAGATGCATCCATTATCGGACGCGTCATCTGCTCCTTTTTTTTTTTTTTTTTTT